>NC_087201.1:4456334-4481334 GCF_015104395.2 Macrobrachium nipponense
ATCCATCATCCGACTGCTAGTTATCTCTGATGCTCATCCTGAAACAGGTCCCTGGTCTTTGATTGGGGGATCTGGTTTTAACTCAGAGGTGTCAGCTTCCAATGCAGCAGCAGTCCTGCTACCATGAGATATGAGGCCCGTACCCAGGTATACCACCACCTGGGCTAGATTGGAGA
Organism: Macrobrachium nipponense; assembly: GCF_015104395.2. Classification (NCBI taxonomy): domain Eukaryota; kingdom Metazoa; phylum Arthropoda; class Malacostraca; order Decapoda; family Palaemonidae; genus Macrobrachium; species Macrobrachium nipponense. Next base: position 4,456,511 of record NC_087201.1, read on the forward strand.
TGTTGCTCACTAAGGGACATTAACCCAACTCCCTGAAGGTATGTGAATAAATCTTATATGTAATGTCTTATCAAAATCATAAAAGAGAAGAGATATGATATTAATTCTTTTTTTTTATATATTTAGGATAAAATGTCCAACAATAGTTCCATCATCAGAGTTTAATTCATGGAAGAATTCTTCAACTGTGGTAATCTTGATTTCTGTGGGACAAATGCAATATAATAAACTGTGCAATGTTTACATAGGTCAACAGGTGCATGGGCACACCAGGAGAGGTTTTCGTTCACCTCACGAAAAAATTTACTCAATTGTGCAGTCACGAGAAATTTCCATATGCATCGAGCGCACTCAATATAATAATAATAATAATAATAATAATAATAATAATAATAACTAATAATAATAATAATAATAATAATAATAATAATAATAGTGTAAGTGGTAGTGCTATAATTTTAAGATACGTAAAAAAAAAAGAAACAAAAAACAGCAATAAATAGACAAACATTATTTTCTGCTTGTCATAAATGAAAAACTGTATAGCTTTTTATATCCAGGGATTTCGACAGTATAAACTTCAAAACCCTAAACTTTATTTTACGATATTATTCGCTCGATGAACTACACGCCAAGATGTCGTCAAGTGGTTGAGCTCTGTCACACTGATTTCTGTCCTGTTTTTTTCCACTCATCATTATAATTTCTTATTTTTTCATCCATATTCAAGTATCCAAATGTTTGATTCAACAATTTAAATTCATGAAATATGTCCTTTCCAATAGTATTCAGAGGTAGCGTCCTTTTTGTGCATATATTGGTTATTTCGTAATACATTATGAATTACATACACTTCGCCTGTTTACACACACACACACACATATAGGTGTGTATATATATATATATATATATATATATATATATATATATATATATATAATATATAAAAGAAATGTGATTATTTTTTTAGTTCGTTGCATCCAAATGTTCATTGCATATGGACAAAAGATATTAGCCATGCAATCGTTAATGTAATTTTCCGTCCTCTTATTTCACTCGTTTGGGATATAGTGTGTATCGATTCCCTCATTCTCTCTCTCTCTCTCTCTCTCTCTCTCTCTCTCTCTCTCTCTCTCTCTCTCTCTCTCTCATGGAAAAGTCCAAAGGGAAGCTTGATTACCAAGTTCGAAGCAGACTTTAGCCACGTGTTTGAGTAATGTCTCTGCGTCTGTTTCTTTGTCATATGCCGGTGTCATAACTAGCTCATTCTCTGTATAAAAGATTGCCCTGAACATCAGCAATGACTCCATTGTTCGATACAAAGGTAAGCTGTGGTCATCCGTAATTAATTCTAACATTAACAGACTGAATGATGTCCCCTCCTCATCCTCCAATACCATTATTAGTACTATTTTGTGGGGAAAGGTCTCTTTGTATCAATCTATTACAGATACTTTCAATTATGTAGTAATCCACTTGACTGCATTTCCACTGAACCATCAGGTTATGTGATCAGCATTTCAACATTAAATACCTGATGAGCTAATATGAGTTATTATCCGCTGCAAGTTCAGCCTTTCATGCATAATTCATCCAATATGAATCAACGAGTCAGATTTTTTCAGGCAACGCAGACTGAGATTCTCCAACAAATTCTATCTCGTTTGACCTCCCTTCCCTCAAACGGGATCAATGGACACGAACGAATTTCACTGGATTAAATTTGGTTATTGCTAGACAATGAGGAATGGGTCTGAAAAGGCAACCTGAAATATATCCGTCATTTTGTTATTGACTTCAATGCGAACAGGATGTCATTTCGTAGGTCAAAATTTGCGGGATGGATGGCAATGCATTTTCAAGTAATGGTAGGTAAAAGCTCAAATAAAATTAGGAGACGGCAAATATGAATAATATACGTTGGAAATTAATTGTATAATTTTTATGTGGAATTTAATCTATAAAATGCACGAAAATTAAACTAAAAATGAAATGTCAAAGCTTGGCATTATCTTTATGAACTTAATGCACATTGTCATTCAAATTTGCCGATGAGACGAAACACTGTTTAGATGAATGGTTCCTCAAAGGCTTTTCAATAAAATTAGATTTTTAAAAATTTGAATAAAAAAGCCGATTACATTGAACTGTCAACGATCCATTCTCACCTATACGTGTTACACAGAATGCCGTCTTCCATTTCCACTGCTTTCAAGTTACTAATAGACGGCCGCGGAGTTATAATGTTTCATTCTCGCCCAAAAAGGACGTCTCAGGGGACATGTGGTCCCCTGTGGCCATACATACGTCATACACTGTTTAATAAACAATTTCTAAACCGCCACATGGATTCCCATGTTACTAAAGCACCGAGCGTTTCTAACATTGTCCTATTGATGGTACAGGGTGTCCATAAAGTCCCAGTACCATTACAAGTATTTATTGATTGTAAAGGTACTGGGACTTTATGGACACCCTGTAGTACACTGAACAGACCTTTTCGAACGAGTGGTGCTGCTTCATGACGTATCAGTGAAACACAAATGGCAATGCACTGAATACATCCGAAAATGAGGACAAAGTTTGAAACACTCAGTGCTTTAGTGCCATGGCCTGTGGAATGCATGGCAGTTCGTCTGCTTATTCTCTTTTGAGAAGTTAAACAAGCTGTAACATAATTCATGATGACGCTGGAGAGTTTTGCGTTCGGGGAAAGTATAATGCAGGGTGTCTCTAAAGTCCCAGTACCCTCCTCAGCAATAAATAGTTGTAATGGTACTGGGACTTTATGGACACCCTTTATTTGCTCTAATTTTCCTGGAAATATGCGAACACCTTAACAAAAGAAAAGAAAAAAAGGATAAAATTAAATTGCTTTAAGAGTATGACTTTAGGTTGGAGTTCAGACCTCACGTCTTATTCGATTTATTTATAAAAAAAGAAAAAAAAGTGACTATCCGTATACCCTCTACGGTTAGTGCCGTCAGTGCACCTCATGCGGTGCAATGTAGGCGTTACTTAAGGTTCTTGGCAGCGTCCCTTCGGCCCCTAGCTGCAACCCCTTTCATTCCCTTTTACTGTACCTTCATTGATATTCTCTTTCTTCCATCTTACTGTCCACCGTCTGGTAACTGCTTTGAGGATTTCCTCCTGTTAAACCTTTCAAACCTTTTCACTGTCAATTTCCGTTTCAGCGCTGAATGGCCTTAGTTGCCCCAGTGCTTGGCATGTACGCCAGAAGTTCTATAAATCAATCAATCAATCAATCAGTCTACATTATTTTGCCTGATTTACATCAAACGAGTGAAAAAATGCGACGAAGTTTCTTCGGCGCAATCGAGTTTCTGTGCAGCGTATAATTCTGTATGAAACTCTCAGCTGTACCCATGAAAACCTTAACCACGACCCAGTGATGGCCTGTGTTGTTGGCACCTATAACAGTGCCAGATGCACGATCATGGCTAAATTTAACCTTAAATAAAATAGAAACTACTGAGGCTAGATGGCTGCAATTTGGTATGCTAACGGTGCCAGACGCACGAGCATGGTTAAATTCAACCTTAAATAAAATAAAAACTACTGAGGCTAGAGGGCTGCAATTTTGTATGCTTGATGAATGGAGGGGTGGATGATCACCATACCAATTTGCAGCCCTCTAGCCACAGTAGTTTTTTAAGATCTGAGGGCGGACAGAAAAAATGGCAGACGGACAGAATAAAAGCCTTCTCAATAGTTTTATTTTATAGAGAGCTAAACTAAAAATAAATCCTTCAAAATAGAATTTTGGATAATGTGTTTACGTCCTTACTTCCCGGTAACTCAAAGAACAAAAAACATGTGTCTATATTGCAACACCTTCCCTTAAAGAAACAAGGCGTAATCCGACCTCCAGCTTTCTCGGAATTTATAAGAGATTTTCCCTTCATGCTTAAGTTGTAGACATTATATTCCTAACTTTTACCGTAAATTAAAACGTGCTAAAATCTACAGTCAAATATAGCCTTGTTTCACTAACGAAAATGAAAATGAATACTCTATGTTTTATTATAAATTAATTTTCTGTACTGTTCGATGTGCACATTATTTATTTTTTACGTTTTTTATTCTAATAAATAAATCATAAATATTCTATTCTAAAAATTTCTGCATCTTTAACTCGACGTGAAACACCTTTTTCAGACATTTGTAGACCCTTCCATAGACCTGTCCTGCCTCCCCCCCCCCCCACCCCTCCCCCCCACAACAAACACAAGAACAACAACAAAATAGTTTGTAGGCTTACTCCCCGAGTATGTGAAAAAAAATTCAAAGTTTTACACTATCATACGAATTATTGCCTGGATGTCTGTCTTTAACAATTTCTATAACTTTTGTTCAGTGTTTTAAGGTGACGCAGTGTTAATTACAGGTTAGATAAATGAATAAATTTTGCAGCAATTGTATTCATTTTAAGGTTCCATTCCTCTTTTTTTCCGTTAAAAGGAGTAAAACCAACAAATTACTACTTTCGCCACTTTAGTCTTGGTATCAAAGTGTTTCTATGTTCATGTACTTCTACGTCTACTGGCGACATATTACATATTATACATATATTGCTCTGAATGGTACTGGGACTTTATGAACACCCTGTTCAACGCTCATAGCATATGTAATTTAGTAACTAATGTGTTTAATGCTAGATCTGTAAAGATTTGTGTGTGTTTGTGTATGTGCGTGTGTGTGTGTGAATCAGTTGTACCTAATTTTGTGTATAAATTTGTTGTGTCCTTCGGATATTATTTACTCTGAATCTCTTCACTTCACAGGAGAGAGAGAGAGAGAGAGAGAGAGAGAGAGAGAGAGAGAGAGGAGAGAGAGGCATGGCGGGTGATGGATAATTAAACAAATTACTATAGGACGCGCAGATAATGTTTTGGATAATCTTATTGCATCTGTTTTTTTTTCTGCTTTAGTTTAGTTCTTTTCCATATGTTCAAAGATATATAAATATATCTAAAAAAATATAAACCATATAATTTATCATGAAATATCTATTCATCTCGTTTTGTCTCTCTGTCTGTATTAGTCAGGGTTAAAATTACTTAAATCTAGTTATATCATTAATAGCATTATTTACGGAAATACTTCTACTTATGCAATGATGAATTTTTCATCATCAGTTAAATTATGTAGTAATACCACTCAGGTGAAGGATCATAAATTTCAACAATAAGTTTATGATGAGTATTATGAGCGTTATTATACCTGCCACGTGACGGTTATTGCATTATTTTATCCAATATGAATAAATGAGTTAGACGCTTTCAGACGACGAAGAAATAATTCTCCATCATTTGGAAAGATATCATTAGAAACTAAGTCCCGTCAGTGGAGTAAAGGAGATCAGGGCAAAGTGGGTCAGGTATTTTTAGTTTGACCTCCCAGCGATCAGGGTCACTGAGAGAACTAGCCTAAGAGTTTGTCGCAACACCTTACTCGGACGCGATACCAATAAAGTTAATGCTGTAAGATATTTGAGGGGTCAACCGTGTTTTCTTGATCCTGATAGACTAAAATGCTAATTATGCTTTATAATACGTACAGTCTTCAATAATGTTAATTTCAATGAGTTTATCTTGCGTCTTATAGCAAGACTATGAGGAGTGAGTCTTAAAACACTGACTGTGTGTGTAGTTTTTTACTGGCTTCCTTGCGAGCGGAATTTTAATCATTGGTGAATTTGCGGATAGAAAGTAATTCTGTATCATTAAATTGAAAATCACGTTAAAAAAAAAAAAAAAAAAAAAAAAAAAAAAAAAAAAAAAAACACTGTCTACGACGCATTCTCCCTGACGTCTTGTAGGCAGTCTTCCATATTTTTCACTGCTCGCAAGCCGCCAATGACTGGTTGGGGGTGGCTGCATTTTGTGAATAACTACTGATATCATCAAATTCATTCTCGCCCAAAAGGACTGCTGGGGAACGTGAGGCAGCCTGGTGGCAATATGCTGTTTACAAGACGAGCGTGTATTGGATTTGATTTTATTGTTTATTGAAGAAAGCACATTTTATATCCTTGTGATGTGGCGATCATATCAACAGTCTGAACAATGGCAAAAGTGGCGATGACTAAACCTTCGTTTGCTGTTTTCCCTGAGGAGATAATGTAAGTGGCAAAACGGTTAAGAAAAAACTGCATAATGACTTGCTATGATAATGGCCTACTAAAAGGGTCATTAACTAAAGATTAAGCATTTTGAAGTTGTAATATTAACTGATAAATAAATACTCTTTACTCTTATGGAAGGTGGAGTGAGGGACTCTTGTATTTATATATATCTAGATATATATATATATTATATATATATATATATATATATATATATATATATATATATATATATATATATATACACACACACATATATATATATATATATACACTCACCCACACACACTATATATATATATATATATATATATATATATATATATATATATATATACATATATATATATATATATATATATATATATATGTATGTATATATATATATATTATATATATATATATATATATATATATATATATATATATTATATATGTATGTATATATGCACGTGTGTGTGTGTGTGTGTGAAAGTGATTTACTCAAGAATTGCATGATCTAAATGTGGAAAGGGACTTTCTGAAGTACAATGTAATGAAAGACTATAGAACCCTGCCTGTACATCATTATAACGCTGTTGTGTTGGGCACTTGCATCTTACGTGTTTAGTTAGCAATTTGTCACGTAATAGAAATGAAGGCCCTAATGTTTAGCTAACTTTTATATGTTACGGATTACAATCTCTTTTAATTCGCAGTAATGTTTTTTATTGATAAGACTTCTATACAGTAGAAGTCAAAGTAAATCCCGAGAACGCTGATTGGAGTTATTTGGCATGAGTACTAAATACCTCCTAGTGGCCCAAGGTCGATCCTTCAAATGGAAGAAAAGAGGAGCTGGCATCACCGTCTCTGTTTACGAAATGTGAGTAGAAAAAGTAGAAGAGAAGTGAGGAGGGATTCACGAATGATGACAGAAGGCCAGCCACCACCCACTGGGCAGTTGAGCGGCGTTCTGTTACCTCTTTGATGGTTCCTCGAAAATATTGAAAATGTTTTATGAAGAAGACGTTGAATAATGCATACTACAAATAAATCAGTAACAAACTGGAGGCGTTCCCAACCCACGATACAAACGCTTAACAATGAGAAACACATTTGTAATCAAAGACTACCTCGGGAACTTTCTCCTTAAATATGACTAGACGGAGTCAAAATAAACACGGGAAGAGGAGGAAACGAAAAGAATAATTAGCGAAGAGACGCGAAGGAGAATGGTTTTTGAGATGCCTGAAATTTCCCACCACATTCGACTAATTGAAAAATGCCCCGATTCATGAATCTTTGCCAACTTCCTTTTGCTGCTAAAAACTCATTGTGTTTTTAAATATTGGATATAGAAAAACAAATACAAAAAATTAGTTTTCGGGGACTTGTGTGCTACGGAATGTTTCCATATATTCCAAAAGGCCCCTTGGTATAATTTTTCTTTTTCAAACTACATAGGAAATTCACGAACAAAAAATTTAGTTTTTAATAACGATAAACACAAAAACAAATGTTATATGGTAGCTATATATATACATATATATATATATATATATGGGTATACTATATATATATATTAGGTGACAACACTGTACCTGAAAAAAACTCTGAATGGCTACCGATAAACTTTCTCTCTCTCCACCCTACTCTATCCCTCTTACTCCCCCTCGCACTCTCTCTCTCTCTCTCTCTCTCTCTCTCTCTCTCACTTCCCTTTCCTGTTAAGATAGCTGCTTCAATTACATTGCCCAGCATTTTTTACATTTTATAGTTCACCCTTTCTCACACCATAAAATCCTATTGGGGCTGAAATTGAACCTAAAGGGGATCAATAGTGTCACTGTACATCTCAGCGACTTTGAAAATTATGGATTAGATGCTAATATCTGTTGCTTTCCGTTATTTTTGCTTGTCACCTCCTTCCCAACCACACCCCGCTTTGGTGCCAATGATATCTTACCTCCACAGTGTTCGTTTTCAGATAGTAAGTCATATGTATACCAACTTTAGTTGAACTTGCTCAAAGCATTTCAAAGTTTTGGTGGAACGTACATAAATTCACAGCGAACACTAATGCATATATATGATATTATATATATATATATATATATATATATATATATATATATATATGGTATGTATATATATATATATATATATATATATATATATATAAATAGTATTATAGTAGTTAAATAGATTATGTGTTCGTTGTGAATTTATGTAATGTTCCACCATAACTTTGAAATCTATCTATCTATCTATCTATAGATCTATATATAGATATATATATATACTATATATATATATATATATCTATACTATATATATATATATATATATATATATATATATATATATATATATATATATATATACATAGATAGATAGATAGATAGATAGGTAGATAGTATAGCTTATAAGAACATAAGCTATACAATGACATTTTCAGCAAAGTATATTAAATAAATGGCAAATAAGAACATTTTAAATTATTACTGATGATTTCTGATTGATTTTGTTGAAAATTCCTCTTCATGTAACTATATGAAGAATGTGTAGTTCACTAAAAAAGTTTGAAAGTAGTTTTTTTTTCTTTTAATTTGAAAATATCTAATGTACAAAATACATTATTTTATTACATACTTTGTAGGGAATAATATTAATTTTTTTTCATATACGTATAGCTCTTAATAACTCCAACAGAACTTTTTTTTATATAATTGTACAAACAATCAGTGATCACATTATACAACATTAGTCTTCAATTAAGTCACAATAACTGATACCCTTCTTGAATAGAATTCGAACTAACAGACCGTAAGTGTTAACGGGAACAGCATCGTACAAAATTGAGGCAGCCTTTTCTAAAAAAAAACATATTCCATGTATTCCTTGAGAAAACCCTTACAAAGTTCCTTTGTCTATGTATTACGCAAAAAACCCATCTATCATAATTATTAAGTTTACTACTAAGATACATTATCAAATCAGACAACGGCATCTTTTTCACATTACCCTCAACCCACATTGCATACAAGGGAACTATCTATAAATAAAACTAGCGCACTATTTTCATCTCGTTTCGATCTACAGTGGAAATTAAACATTAAAATCTTTATATAGTTATCCGGGTTCATACAACAAATCTCAACCAACACTTTTTGAAAATACAACAAAATTGGCTTAATAAGGTGAAGTATCTGAGGGAGAAGAGATTTGCGGGGGCGGGGGGGGGGGGGGGGGAAGAGATAAATTGACAGAGGGGAGACACATAAAATGTAATCATGAAAGTACAAACAAAATGCAGGATTATTTTTTTCGCCTGGAGAAATAATTACCAGGTGATTAAACAGAAGGTGAAATGAAAGTGGTGGCTGAACACTCCTTCGCAACAAAGGCTTCGAGCTTTGAAAAAAAAGAAAAAAAAGAGGGTTTTTGACAAAGGGTTCAAATAAAAAGAGGGTGAAGTGAGGCACAAGATAACCAGGGACCAGAATTCGGAGTAGACGAAATTTAATGAATAGAAAAATGCGGGTGAGAGACAAAACAATTAAAAATAGATAGAAAAATTGAGGTGAGGGACAAAAAAATAGTTGAGGAAAAAAAAAAAAAAATTATTGTGGAATCATATGTCGTGTCGTCATCTGGATGCACAGCATGAATCGTGAGTAATAATCTGTCTCCCTCATGTGTCGTTTATGAAGGCAATGAATCTCTCTCTCTCTCTCTCTCTCTCTCTCTCTCTCTCTCTCTTCTCGTCTCTTTTAATTAACAGATTAGAATCGTGGTAACAGGTCATAGGCACGAACTTCTGCATAATGGCAAATTTAATTAGCGTATATAGTCCACGACAACTAAAATTAATCAAAAAATTGTTTTCATTATTGTTAAATAATTCATCAAGTACCCTATTTTCTACACCCACATCCCCAACTCCCTCCACTAATCCCCCCCAACTCCCCATGCACATGCACGTTTGCTCCATCTATTGGTTTGAGTGAAGTAGCCATACAACTCTCCCCCTATAAGTAGTCCTTGCCAAGGACCCTAAACGACAGGTTACAGGTTGGGCGGGTAAAGCCATTATTTTCGACGGTTGAAATATTAGTCAACATGGAAATATGATCTGCTATTAAGTGCAAAAAACTTTCAATTTTGTAAAGATTGTGATCTACATAACTAGTAATATTTATTCATTACTCTAAGTACATCGAAAGTGGAGTAACTATCGAGTAGTTACATCTTGAACGTAAATTCAGCGCCCTTCCTCCCCTGTCTTAAAAATGCAGTTGTGCAAATTAAAATGACACTGCAAAGTGCTGCCAAGTCTCGGACACTTCAAGAAACATTTCCAACCGGCTATATTTAGCTCACTTCGCTGATTGGTCATCTTCTTTGCCGTTAACGACTCAACTACTTGGTGTCGCCTAAACTATCAAATGCGATTGATAAGAAAAATAGTACAAATGTATCGTCCATCTCCGTTTATATTAACACGTTTTATATGAAACCATAAATTCTTCAATGTTTACCAAAAAGGCAAAGTATGTTCACCCACATATATCAGTGATTATGAATAAACTACCTGACCTTCATCAAAACTGAATAGGCGATTATTAATTTTATTTATCTATTTGTTTATGAGCTCACACATGTTTAATTGAAAAACGAAGAGCTTGAAAAAATCAGAAATCTCATTTTTCTTGCAAGAACAAGAAAAAGTCAAAATCCTTTTGTGCTGAGATCAAATAGGGAGGGGACAGATTGCGAAAAAACTAAAGGAAAAAAAGAGTAAAGTACTTTCGATATTAAATATAGACCAATAATAGTGGGAGTACACATACACATACAATATATATATATATATATATATATATATATATATATATATATATATATATATATATATAAACCGTGCATATATAAAACACCTTATGGACAGACAGACAGACAGACAGACAGACAGACAGACAGACAGACAGACAGACAGACAGACAGACAGACAGACAGACAGACAGACAGACAGACAGACAGACAGACAGACAGACAGACAGACAGACAGACAGACCAATTCCACGTGAGAAATGAGAAATGGGTCTCTATCGTTCTATAAATCAACTCATGTAGTACGCTATTTAGCTCTACGTGGATGACTGGCTTCAAAATGGAATTTCATGTGTCGTTACAATAAGTGTCAGAGAAAGAGGAGTTGATAAGTCGAGGTACTACTAATTTAGCAACTTTTCACCCGACACAAGCAACAGTTTTGGAGAGTTTTATCAACCACTTCCAGGGAAAAATAGTATGCAACGAATTTGAGATTGTGGGCATTTTAATTCTGATGCCTAGACTTATGAAAATCATTAAAATGTTCAGTTTTCAACTCATTCGTGCTTATATTAATAGGCTTTAGAATTTAAATAATTAACGTAGAATTTGTTCGGAAAAAAGTTAACCAAAAGCAAAATATTTTCAAATTGGGGCACATGACCCCGATTGTTTTAAATTCATTATAATTGCTAATTAAAAACAAGATAAAAACAAATCTATAAGGGAGTAGAGTTATGAGACTGGCGAATGCAGAGAGTAACCTTTTCTCCTTCAAGTCATCTGCTTTATCTGACTTTTTTTTTTTACAATTAAAATTAGTTGGCATTTAAAAGAATTTAGCTTCTGCTGTTATGTGAAAATCTTATTATTATAATTTATTTTTTTTTTTTTTTGCTCTATCACAGTCCTCCAATTCGACTGGGTGGTATTTATTATGTGGAGTTCCGGATTGCATCCTGCCTCCTTAGGAGTCCATCACTCTTCTTACTATGTGCGCCGTTTCTAGGATCACTCTTTCTGCATGAGTCCTGGAGCTAGGTTTCAGCGTCTAGTTTTTCTAGATTCCTTTCAGGGATCTTGGATCGTGCCTAGTGCTCCTATGATTATGGGTACGAATTTTTTAGTTGATAATAATTTCGTCACCCCATGTGATCGAACCACCGTCCAAGTGGACGGGGACGAAATCAGAACAGTCAGTCAGTGACGCTATCCAATCAGCCAACAGAAACGCTATAAGTTCATATCGATTCTGACTTACAAATCACCCTCGAACTCGGTGCTTTCGTAATTAGAATCGATATGAAACCCCGTCTACCATGTTAGCCAATTCGAGCGTTTGACAGCACGTAGCCTTTTGTTATGAATAATTATCACATCGAACCGTGATTCATTTATATATCATTCAAGCTACAAATGTCCTTTAATATCTAAATTCACTCTACCCCCAAATGATATATTTTCATATATGTACCAAAGGGGAATTTGTTAGTTGATAATAATTTCGTCCCCCATGGGATCGCAAGGTTATTATCAACTAAAAAATTCCCCTTCGGCACATATATGAAACATATCATTTGGGAGGTAGAGTGAATTTAGATATTAAAGGACATTTGTAGCTTGAATGATATGTATATATATATATATATATATATATATATATATATATATATATATATATATATATATATACAATATATATATATATATATCTATATATATATATATATAGTACATATATTTATATATATATATATATATATATATATATATATATATATTATATATGTATGTATACATCGAGCTACAATGTCGTTTAATATCTAATACGCTCTACCTCGGAATTAAAATATTTTCATATATGCTTAACCGAAGGGGAATTTTTTACACGATAATAGATTTCCCTGGTCCCAGGGGCGAACCTAAGAAGCCAGTTGACCTGGCTGCAGGTCAAGAGTTATGTGATTGCGACGTCAGAAAAATACAATTGTGTGTCTGTTCGTGCGCTACACAGGGCATATTCATGGAAGCTTCTAGAACAATTTAGTGCGTGCGTGTGTACGAACACAAGGGCTTCCTAGTAAGCAGCTATTTAAGATGAGAGATCATTACGTGGAAGACCTAGTGGAAAAGTTCAGACTATCCGTCAAAAAGGTAAAAATGAGATAAAAGACTGTTAAGCCGTTGAACATTTACAGATACCCAGAAGGAAGCTGAAGTGCAGTGAAATCCATTTCTTATTTTGATTGTATGCTTATCCAATTTTCATCTTATTTCTGGTATTTTGTGGTTTCTTTTTACAGATGGATTCGAATGTCACTACATAAAATGAATTTATCTGAGTGACACTTTTATTGCTTAGTTTTGGGGGAAATCGAAATAGTGATTGGACTGATGTAGTGTGTGACATTTTCGAGATGATCATTATTAGAAGAGTTTGTATTTCATGCTTTTGGGATTTCCAATTCATTGCATTTTCTTTTTCACGTTAGTTTTTTTAGGGGGAAATAAAGGCTCTATGTTTGTATTTCATAGTTTGGTTTTAGCTTAGATCCAATAAATTGGTTTAGCTGCAGAGGTGCCAATTCGTGGTGGACGACAAGGTAAGTTATGGTACTAGGTTGTAATTTCTCTCCTATTATTAAACAGGGTTAGCATACATACATACTATACATACATATATATATATATATATATATATATATATTATGTATATATATATATATATATATATATATATATATATATGGTAGAGGGTCTAATTAATCCTGCATATATATTTATATATATAATATATATATATATATATATATATATATATACTATATATATATATATATATAATAATTTATATATATATATATATGTATATATACACAGAGGGAGAGAGAGAGAGAGATTTTCTGTTTTACTACATATAAGCTATCATCAAAATAACATATATATCTAGTACATGAACACGTTTGTCGATTACCATTTGAATAAGTATCACTGAGCGCAGTAAGCATGACCAGTATGTAAAATGGTGAACACATTGTCAATTTATTATAATACAAGTTATTAGTAAAGAATAAAGAAAAATCTCTTATAAATTCCGTAAGCCTTTCCTTTAGATTTAAGATGTCCCCTGGGCCATTCATATTCACACAACTTGTAAGATAAACCTGTAAATTAAGATAAGGAGATGGAGGGTCGTTTTGGGGGGACATGCAACACCTCGCTCGTCCCGTTTACTGAAGATAATCGTAGCTGATAAGAATTACGATACACCAAAACCTCAAGATTAAAACGTCTATATGGAACTTTTTGTGACTTTGAAATCAAATTCTTATCTCTGAAAATGTCAGGCTATTCATATTTGGAGTATGGAAGCAAATGGATAGTTTTGTTTTATTATACTAATATTTTTTTCGAAATTATAATTTCAGTGACCTTAAAATTTGGCTAAATTCCAGTTTGTCAAGGGTTTCACTTTTCCAAAAGAGAGCCTTGCCAGCTTATCTGAATCACAACTCGTCTATAAACTTAAAATGTTTTACTTAGATCATCGACATAAGACATAGGATATTTAAGCTAACAGGGTGTGATCCGACCTCCAGCTTACTCGAGGCACGTGCTAAATTCTACGGCCAAATAGAGTCTTGTTTCACCAACGAAAATTGAAATAAATACTCTATATTTTATTAGAACAATTTTTTTCCTTTACTTTTCAAGATGCACATTATTTATTTCTTTACATTTTCATTCAAATAAATAAATCATAAGCCTGTCCTAAAATTCCGGGCTTTTAACTCAACGCAAACACCTTTTCAGACATGTAAGGCTTTCTAACCCCCCGCACCAACCCCCCCCCCCCCAACAACAACAATTTAGTTTGTAGGCTTACTCCTCGAGTAAGCTAAAAATCAGCCCTCCTAAGCAATTTATAACATTATCCACCACATCTGCTGAAACGTATGAAATGAAAGTTAAGAAAATGTAAAATTTCAGAAGAATTTTATCATAATCGTTTCTGCAAATTTTAGAGTTACACGCAAAGAACACTGAATGAATGAATAACCATTAGATTCTTAGACAGAAATGATGTCAAGAAATCAGGTAAATAACGGAGAACGTGAAATAAGGTTTCGTAATATATCATGTTCATGAAGGCATATTTCGTTGGTTCTGGCGAGTGTTGTTTGAAGACAAACCGGAGAGCATAAAGAAAGACCAAAACATGCTCGCTCTAATGCATCGCCTTCATTATTAAACATCCTGGATGTGCTTGGTACTTTCCGTTGCCCTGCACAAGTTGTATTGCGTTCATTCCTCTCTCTCTCTCTCTCTCTCTCTCTCTCTCTCTCTCTCTCTCTCTCTCTCTGTCGAAAAGCACAAATTGTGTTTTGTTCATTCCTCTCTCCCTCTCTCTCTCTCTTTCTTTCTCTCTCTGAAGAAAAACACAAATTGTACTGAGGTCATTTATCTCTCTCTCTCACTCTCTCTCTAACCCAAAAATAAAAACAACGAAATGAACAGAAGAGATTCCTGCAGATTCTAAGGTCAAGTGCATTTCAAAAATTCCAGAACAGCTGTTTGTTCTGAAAATTGGTTTGGCAAACTATTCCTTCTCTCGGAGCAACAATTAATATAATGATTTTTTTTTTTTTTTTATAACGCACATTGAACAGCTTCTCTTCCAGGATCTATATTTCTGTGTATTTCGTTTATTTTACAGCTCTTAGATATGTAAACGCCAAATCATGCTAGCAGCTACATAATGAAACAGCTTTAAGAAAATGTGGAAAGTTGCACAAAAAAGTTGATATCAAAGGAAACAAAAGAAACTGATTTGCACTGAAATGTCTAGAATCTTTGTCGGGTTATGCAGATTAGGTTATTGTTTATCCTTTCCGAACGAACAATAAAACGAAACCTATAGCTATAGCAAATATCCATTAATCACATGCATTTTTGAACTCATATTCTCTCTCTCAGACTGATTATGACCATTCATAATTCAGATGGATGTGAGGGATTCGCGAAGAGGGATATACAAAGGTTGTAGATGTGTGGAGCCACTTAATACCAAATTCAAATTCAGGTAGAAGGATATAGTTACCAGTGATGAAATATAGCTTCAAAGGATTAACGTCTACAACGGGCAATAAAAGCTAAATATCTTTCTTCAGTTCAGACTAACCATAAAATTTGTAAAAAGAAAAAAAAATAAACACGTGATCCGACCTCCAGCTCAATTGGGGTATGTGCTAAAATCTACAGTCAAATAATACGTTGTTTCACCAAGAAAATTAAAATAAATACGCTATATCTCATTAAAGATAATTTTTCTGTACTGTTTAACATGCAAATTATTATTTTTTTACATTTTCATTCTAATAAATAAAGCATAAAAATCCTATCCTAAACTTCCTGTACCATTAACTCAACGCGAACCCCCTTTTTCAGACCTTTTTAGGCTTTTCCAAAAGGCTTTCCTATCCCCCCAAAAAGAACAACAACAATAATAATGCTTGTAGGCTTACTCCCAGAGTAGAGAGAGAGAAAAAAAAGAGTTGAAGAACGTGTATACCATCCCCATCTTGCCCCAAAAGGAGCGAATCGTGATCGACCAATAACAAAAACTGAGTGACAAATAAATCTAACAAAATCTGTCCCGCTGTGGTGAAACTCACTTTTAGAAAAGCTGAGCCATATCAACAATAGAGAGATCTGGAATTGAGAATAAAGTACCTCTACCTATTCTTTTTAACCTCAAAATTCAAAACCGAACTGATTCGAATTCGGTAGTAGGAGGTTAAAGGGAAATATGAGTCCAACTTGTACTTCGACAGGAGCACAATTCGTTACACTTTCGATTTTTACTGAGATAAAATTGAAATGGAATTAGCAAACGTATCACCTCTGTGTAATCCTTTATAAATTCATTTCTTCTTATGTTTCTTGTTACAAACATCACCGCTATGTTTGACTGATATAAGCATGCTGCAATAACTTGCAGCTTATTATTACGTAAATATAAACGTAAGAACTTTGAGAAAAAAAGATAGAAGTTTACCCTGTGCTCATACACACACAAACATATATATATATCTATATATACTATATATATATATATATATATCTATACATATATATATATATATATATATATATAATATATATATCTATACACACATATATATATATATATATATATATATATATATATGTGTGTGTATGTATATGCATATGTATGCATATATATATATATATATATATATATATATATATATATATATATATATATATATATATATATATATATATATATATATATATATATTTATGTATATATATATATATATATATATATATATATATATATGTATATATATATATGTGCACAAACATTTCTATCTATCTCAATATCTGTTTGTTTATTTATATAACCATAAATCGACAAACATTTTCAAACTCCCTTTTCCTGATTGTTGTCCAGGTAGGCTTGACCTACCTGGCTGCTGTGCAAAAGGACATGTCCAAGTTATCCACATCTCCTTTTCATCATTTGTTCCACTCTATGTGGAACCTCCGTAATTTCCCTTGTGGTAAGAGTTTTAATTCTATTGCATACCCTTTGTTTCAGAGGTGAATCAGCAGGAGCTTGAATTATACATCGGAATAATATATAGGACTCTGGATGACCTACCCCTTAAGTTAAAGGAGAATTCTTTTTGCGTAACAAAACCAGTTTTGCTTAACCATTTTCACAGCAGGTGAACCAAGACTAAATCCTCAAAGGAAAAGAAAATGACTGGAAAAGCTTGGAAAAGAGGAGTAAAATAAAACGTAAAAAATACTCAAACGTCATCATATTCATGATAGCTAATCAAGAGGTCAGAGTAAAGTATATTGTCTTTGAAGGCTTCTGTCTGAAAGCGGTGGGACGTAATAATTGAATATCCCCTCAGAGCTCAAAGCAGCTTCTTAATCAGGGCGAGAAATTTCTTGCAGGAACTGGAGACATTATTCCTTAGCAAGATGAGCTCCAAGAAGCGAAGCAATAAAGATGTGAAGCGTCAACAATTGCTTGATAAAACGAGTACTGTTTGTTAACCCTTCTCGGTGATTGCGTAGGATGCATCCAGCCATGGTTAGCAGGCAGATTAAACACAAAGATGTTGCAGTAATGAGAAGTAGTACTTGTTGATGCGTTTTGCATGTTCTCTTTCAGAAGCAACCACTGGTACTCATAAAGAAATGTGCTCGTTTATCGTTTTATGGATTTCCTGTTCATATATATATATATATATATATATATATATATATATATATATATAGATATATATATATATATATATATATCATAGAACAAAAGTTCATATATAAGCAAATGGATGACATACCAATTGTTATTAACAACACATCAGTAAATTCTGCACCAAATATAATCTAGTTTAAGCTGAGGAAAGAGGTTCATGGCAAATGTATACACAAATGTAAGTAGTGCAACGGAATGCCAATCGAGAATAGCAACACCTACAGTAATACCAGGAATATCAGAAACTGCCGTTACTTAACTTATAAAAAAAAATTTCCAAGCTAATCTATCTATGAGTATTACGCAAATCCTGTTTTGATCAGTAAAAACAATTTGACCTTCATAAAAAAACTCCTCTTGGAAACAAAATGCTAATAAGATATTGCTATAGTCTGGTTAAATGATTGCGTAATGTCACTTTTAATATATTAATGCCCCATTCAAATGAACTACTATTGCATCCAAGCAAGGTATTATTACGAAAGTTAATTACTTATGTCTTATGAAGTATAAGTAAATTCTTGCAGTAGCTGCTTTCCTAAGTTTATAATTACATTGTGTCCTATGAAATTAATTAGGTTTTACACACCTCGGGCGAATCAGTCGCCCCATAAAGGACGGGACGACCATACAGAAATAAATCAGCCGTAGATCGGGACACGAGGCTTCATGAGGAATCAATCTTCCCGACCGTGTAATAAAACCACACGCCTTCTAATTGTCTCACCCGATCGTTGGAAAATAATAATTGAATCCTTATTCAATCGAGGAACAGCTGTAATGGGGTCAAAAAATGGAAATGATTAGAGCGGTCTTTTGTGATCTTCTCGGGCGGTAGATTTTTTTTTCTTTTTTTTTAAGGCGACCCTTTTTTCACATGGCGGTTTTCGTAGGGTGAACAGACCGATTTATTCATTTATTTATTTTTATTTTCTTGTATTTTTTATTTATTTATTTATTTATTTATTTATTTTAGTAAAAACTAACCATAACCGTTTAAAGTGTTGAGTATGAATGGTACGCTAGTATAGTAGTTAGTGTCGTGGAAAGCCAATCAGATGTCACGTACATATCTAAATCATATATATGTGTAATGCAATTGGTCTTTAATATTTCATAGCTGTTAATAATTCATATTCAAATCATATTCTTACCCACAGCCAGCCTTTATGGTTAGACGGATGCTATAGTATTTATGTTAGAAACATTCTACTTGAGTCTCTCTCTCTCTCTCTCTGCAGAGGCAGGGAGAGAGAGAGAGAGACTAAAGTTTGTAATGTTATATATTATCTATTTTACTAGCATACTTGCGTCCATGTTATGTTCGCCTCTAACAGTCTCCAGTAAGTTCTTAAATAAAAAAAATATGCAACTTATTTAGAATCACTACAAAATGGTCTATTGGTTAAAAAAGGGATACAGTAATGTTTATTGGCTTCTAATAATGAATGCTTTCTAATTGCAATCTTTTGCAATGGCATGTCGACTCATTCTTACAGACAGGTCTGGAACTGGATCTGGATGCTTGGGATTTAATCTTTATCTATCCAACCTCATGAAGAATCATCCAGTAACTTCAGAAAAACAAGAGATTAAAGGAAATTGAAATAGCACGAACACTACTACTATACTCATTCTCCCAACCTTTGAAGAAGACATTCAGATCCCAAATAAATAAACAGATTTGTGGAAACAGACAGATGTTCACAGGGAAACTGTTCTGGAAATATGTCTAGAACGCTTTCTAGCTCAACAATGATAGAAGTAGGTCATGTATTTTACACATTCTGCGGATTTTATAAAACCGTCGAGTTCTCTGAGGTGCGTAAACGAACCAGCAATATACGTGTTCATTTTTCCTACCGCCTTTCTGTCATCCGTCGAATAACGAAAAAAATTCTTGGAGTTTTAAGGAAACAAAGACTGACGAATCCGCCATATAATCTGGAATCCTTTGAAGTGTTTTGATGATATGTTGCCAATTGTTATCTAGCTATTTTTGTCCATATCTTATTTTAAAACTTTTTCCATGAATATCACAAACTGGCACTTTTATGTTCATTATACTTTATGCCTAATATATGCAATGATAAGGCGTTTGAGATGATTTTTCACAACAGTTCAATAAGCAGGTCAAACGCAGTCATTATTATGTCCCGGAAATAGCCAGACGTGTTAACGCCACAAAAGGGTTGTTTTTGTTCATATGTGTAACTGCGTACAATCTTTCAAAACAGACACACACACAGACACACACACATACATACATATATATATATATATATATATATATATATATATAATATATATATATATATATATACATAGTATGTATGTATGTATGGTATATATATATATATATATATATATATATATATATATATATATATATATATATGTATATATATATATATATATATATATATATATATATATATATATATATATATATATATATATATTATGATACGTTATCTATTGAACGACAATGGTAGGATATATATGTTATCTTCTAATTAGAGGTGAAGATTCGAGTTTGTCAATAACTACTGCTGGAGTTAACCAAGGATAATATTTATCTCAAGTAACGTGCTCTTTTAACGTTCAGTTTGCAAGGTTTAAATTTTATAGTGATCAGGAAAACTGAGAGCCTTAGATATAGAATAGTATTGTGAAATAAAGTCATAAAAAACAAAGAATGAAATGCTGTATACTGGTGACTATTGACCCGAAAGACCGTACTCTTTCATATGCACTAATTGTGTCTGGATTATATACTCTGATTATCTAGATTGGTATAACCTATATCATTTCCTGAGAGAGAGAGAGAGAGAGAGAGAGAGAGAGAGAGAGAGAGAGAGAGAGAATGTATTCAGTACTCCGGAGTCGTTGTCAATGTTTGCGTAAAAGTTCGGAAGCGGCAGACAGCTCAAATGTCATATTTGTATTTTTATATGAACGTACTTTCGCAACATCCTGTTCTCCTCCCTAAGGAGCCATCATCCGTTGATTCAAACTTTCATCACCGGTTAGAAGCAAACACCGCGATTCGGGGAATTATGCATCGCCAGTGTGTTTTCTGCTTTAGACATTTGCCTCTGTGGTTGTTGACCTTCCGACGAGTATTGACTCGGGAAACACAGCGGCTATTAAGGACGGTGGCTGGATGGGTGCGTTTGACCTCGGTTGTCATTCAGTAAAATTCTTCTCTTGAGAGAGGAGAGAGAGAGAGAGAGAGAGAGAGAGAGAGAGAGAGAGAGAGCGGGGGCGGGGGGGTGGGGGGGGGGGGGATTAGACGAGTTTAAAATCATGATATGAAGGAAGTTTGTCATCTCTTGTTTCCTTCATTTATTCACGAAGCTTATATAAATGTTGAGGTCCCCGGGCTTCCAATAATCTTTTGGATATCTAATATTTAACGCTTAAAGCTTAATTTCTGATAAAATCATAGTTTTTATTTTTTGTTTTTGTATTATAATCTATATATTCGCATCCCAAGTGAATGGATCTATCGTAGCAAGCTAAACATGTAAGAATGAAAATACTTTAAAATATGTGGAATTTAAGGTAGCATGCAATAAACCATTGATATGTTGATCATCCCACATCCAATAATCAAACAAACCAATGCCGTCGTCCTGGCCTTTATAGTTTTGATTTGATTTAAGATTAAAGATAGCCCTAATCGTGCTCCGGGCAACGATATAGGACAGGCCACCACCGGGACGTGACTACATTTTCTTGGAAGGCGGTTCATACAGCATTATACCGAGATCACCAAAAGATACATCTATTTTCGGTGGCCTTGATTTGAATCGAATTCCATGGCTCTTTCCAGCTAAGCCCCGCCCACTGCATGCCGTTGATTGGCTAGCTCTCGATGACGTCACTTTAGTCCTTTTGTTTTGATAAAGCTGGCCCTGGGATAACCTTAAACAGCGTGTTTCGGTGTTAAGTAGACTAGGCCGAGGCAACTATTGCGCCCACGTAACCAAAGAAGTACATCCATCAGGTGCTGGTTTCTGGTTTCAATGACATTCCCCACGTGGAATGCTATTGGTCAAATCCTCTTTTGGAAGACTTTTGTTTTATTTTCGCGGTTGCTATGGTAACGAGACAACGAGTCAATCTCGCTTGCATTCGAGGAACTGTTAAAAGCGACTAAGGGAAACTACTACATTTGCCCCTTGAAGGGAAAACTTCCAAAATAATTTTTCCTTGGTTATTGATTCAACACACTTTTAATACACACACATATGTATATACTTTCACGCGTTTTATGTCTAAAATTCCATCAGCTACACCTTTGAAATATAAAATGAATTTAACATTTGTGTTAATTACCAGAGCATATAAAATTTGTTCTAGGTATTTGAATTTACACGAAGAATTGGAATTTTTAAGGTCACTCTTAAAAAAAACAATGGCTATCCCTTGAGTTACCTGAATACATACATTGGTAAACAACTTTCAAAATTATAAATGTAAACAAACAACCTGAAACTGCCGCTAACGTAAAGAAACCTGTTATTATCTACCTTTACTTTTACTGAAACTCAGTTACGATCTAAAAAAAAAAACAACAATTAATTTCTATTTTTTTCCATTGGTTACCCCAGGCAAGATATCAAAATATATTTTACTTTACAAAATAAATTATTGGAAATTTCTTTAATATTAAAGATCCTATATATATATATATATATATATATATATATATTATATATATATATATATATATATATATATATATATATATATATATATATTTCTGAATTCTGAATCTCTCTTTGTAGTACTCTTGGGTCATCTGGCAAACTTGTAGCACAATGTGTTTAAGTACCTTGTAGTCTTTACACTGATCAGCTGTTAAGGCTAGATAAGCACTTCTCCCTTTACCAATTAAGACACTTTGTAGCAAAACTGACCATTTATCCTCTGGCCATCCATACTGAAGCCACTTTCTCAAAGTGATCAAAAAACTCATCTGGAGCTTCTTCAGTAAATTATGGATTAACTTTCTGTACTCTCACTACATCAAATACAGGGTCTTGATTACCTTGTTAGGTTAGCGGTGTTACAGATTAATGTGGATCTAGTTTTTATCAATTCCATTTCCCTTTCATGTCTTGCGATTTCTCTTTCTTCTTTTATCCTTTCTCTTTCCTCTTCTGCTGGTTTTTATTCTTCTCTTTCTCTTCTTTCTTGTCTTTCCCTGTCTATTCTTTCTCTTTTAGCAAGCATTTTTAGCTTAATCAAATTCTCTTTTGCTTCAATGCGTCTAAGCTCAAACTCTGCATCACTTTTCATTCTTTTCTGCTTGCTATTTATGAGATCAGCACGTGCTACATTCACAACTCTTGAGCCAATTCTAACTCATCTTCATCAGTTATTCTACCAGAGTTTATCAATGATTCCATAGCAATACATCTTATTTGTGCCTTTACCATATTAGTAGACACATAACCACCACATGCCTCTGCTAAAGTGCTCCACTGTGCTCTAGACAGAGTGGTTTCAGACAAAACTTGGATGGAAGGGGCTGCTAAAAATTCCTGAACCTTGAACTGAGCCATTTTCCTCTAAGTTATCACTTTACAATTCAATACAATAAATGCAAAACAAAATTTATATGGTCACTCTCCTAACAAAATATATCCCATAATACCACCAGTATATTCTAGAGTGATAATGAAATCTGCTTTCCCGGGTCTCTGGGCACCATTAAACAATGTTACGAAGTGCCAAGTATCTGGTTACCCTTTATCAATTATTACCTCACCAAAAGCCAGACACTTGAACCCTCATAACACGTTTAAACGACTGAATACTCTAAAGGCAACAGTGATCCCTTAACACTTACCAGCATTGCAGAAAATCAGGCTAAGTTCATCAAAACAGGTGTGAGGTAATCTTGTAAGTAATTAATTTAATCAAAGGGCATCACTCCATCAACACTTTAAAACTCTAAGTATTTCCATGATTTCAGAAGTCTAAGTACTTCCCTGGTTCTAAGTCACTTCAAATAAATTGAAGGAAAGCAAATCAATTACCACTCTATATTTCTACCTAACATAAATATAATCATAATTACATATACTGGTTTGAAATGAAATACTCATAAAAATTTTAAATACAAAAATTTATTATTAAACTCAAAATTTATAAGTGAAATTCACAATATCAGGGAAAATTACTGTTACTTGAAAACAAAGTAAAGTTTAATTAATTCTTGAATCAAATTAAGTAAAATTAAATCAAAATTAATTTATCACAAAATTCAAGAAAATTAATTCAATCAAAATTCAAAAGTGTTAGGCAATAAATTGAAAATTTGAAATTAATTCACAAGTGCTAAACAACAATAAAACTTGAAAAGAATTCTAAGTAAATGCAAATTAATTCACAAATGTTAAATTTAATTAAATGTGCAATGATTAACCCTTAAACGCCGAAGCGGTAAAAATCAAAAACTCCCCGAATTCCGGAGCCGGTTTTGAGTGAGCGCGGAATCAGAAAAAATAATTTTTTCAAAAAATCACAGCGCGCTTAGTT
>NC_087201.1:4486334-4496504 GCF_015104395.2 Macrobrachium nipponense
GTCTCGCACAAACTTTGTCTCTAACTTCCAGTTTTCTGCCACTTTTAAGCAGTGGCTACTTGTCCGTCAGTCCGCACTTTTCCTGTTCGCTCTCAGATCTAAAAGCTGCTGAGGCTAGAGGGCTTACAAATTGGTATGTTGCTCATCCACCCTCCAATCATCATAGATCCCAAATTGCAGCCCCCTAGCCTCAGTAGTACTTAATTCATTAAAGGTTAACGTTAGCCACGATCGTACGTCTGCCACCCTTACAGGTGCCAAAAAACACAAGCCATTACAGGGCCGTGGCTGAGAGTATCATGGAGAACGACTGAGATTTTCCTACAGCTTTATACGCTGTACAGAAAACTTGATTGCGCTGAAGAAACTTCAAGGTGAGTTGGTTCAACAAATCATTTAGATCTAGATTTCTAAGCTTCCATAAACAGGAAATTTTGTCTAGGTCTTCGTACACCCTTCTTTCTACCAAATTTTATACATCTTTCCCCAAAGCTTACATTGCCAAAAACATTTACTCATCCATATATATTTTCATCGGCTGGGACACCATTTTCCTTCCATTCCATCTGTATTAACATTCATTAACCCATTAGGAGTTGAAAACCCTCTTCAGCCAACTGTTGTCTGAAGAGGACCTTTGTGCAAACCGTCAAAATCTCCCTAGTTTGTAACCTTTTTGTATCTTGGAAAATACGTCTCATATACATTATTGGGGATTTTAACTCATCATCTGCGATCACGGTATATTGATGCACCGCAGATTCATTACTGTTATGAGAACCTGGAATCTTCAAAAAATATAAATGACAGAATTCTGAAAGAAGAGCTATTGGTTTCGATCTCTGTTCAACAGGAATCGAACGCCTTAAATTTAAAAATTAGCCTTTGTATTTCATTGCAGAATTTTTAAAAACTTTCCTTTCAAGTACGCTACTGGGTATACGTCAAATGCATGGATATTAGTGCCTCGTACGAATGAGGTTCGTGGAATAAACAGTAGGAATTACTTGCATCTTTTCAGAGGCAAATCGAAAATGAACACCCAAAGCCAAAATAATGAGGTAAGTAGTTGACATATGGTCACGGGGGTTCGGTAATATATATATAATAATAATAATATATATTATATATATACTTTATAATATATATTATATACTATATCTATACTAAATAAATATAATAAATAATATATTAAAGTATATTATAAATATATATATATATATATATATATTATTATATATAATAAATATTATATCTAAATATATTATTATATATATATATATATATATATATAATATAATATATTAATATAATATATATATATATATATAATATATATATATCAGTATATATATTATACTAATATAAATATAATATAAAAAATAAGGGACAGGACTAGGGTACAACGTTTGTCATGGCAGGAAAAAAATAGGTAAAAAAATGCCATGCAATTATTGTTTGTCGAGTAAGAACCGGGTCACCAAATAGTGCTAAAGTAAAGATGGTTACTCAAGATCCCGATTAAAGCCACTGCTTGCTGCCTTCAAAAAGATTGATTGAAACGTATAGTCTTTGACGCTGACGCTTCCAGAGTGTGTCTGTAGGATTAGTAAGTCTGATTTGAGTTGGGAAGAGAATCTGTGCTGGAGATCAGAAAAGACTCATGTAAGGACCATTTCCCTGAGTCAGGTGAGTTTATATATGATCCTGGCATAGGTCATATTGTAGACATGGAAAATAAGAGGCTGGAAGCCGGCTTAGCAATTACGAAAGAGCGCGGTTACGACAATTTTCATTTTGATAAGTATCTCATTACTCATATACGGATTGATTAGGGTGTTGCATATTTTCACTACATTGGCCAAGAGACAGAAATACAAACTTTTATGATGGAAAAGAAGATTAATGAGGTTCTGCATCACAAGCGATCTAAAGGTCAAAAACGTAAATTACCGAACAAATGCAATAGTATTTATTAATGAAAACTGTAATTACCTCAGAATAATCCGTTCACGGTTGATTACAGCGTCATCACAGAATTGAATCGACTGCATCGACTTTTAGGATAAACCCCTTTTCTCATTGGTAAAAACGTCACTCAAGTTTCGGTGATTTGATAATAATGTAATGAGCTTCTAGATAAAAAAAAAGGTGATCTTCATGATTTTATCACAAAAGAACCGATGTTGATAAGATTATGTAAAAAAACGTTATTGAAAATCATGAAGCAACAAGGCGTGATCTGACCTCCAGCTTACTTAGAACGCATGCAAGATTTTCCCCTTATGCATTAGTTGTAAATATTATATTCAAATTTTTTACGTAATTAAAACGTGCTAAAATCTATGGTTAAATAGAGCCTCGTCCCACCGACGAAAATTAAAATAAATACCCTGTATTTTATGAGAAACATTTGTTCTGTACTGTTTAACATGCAGATTATTCATTCTTTACCTTTTCACTCTAATAAATATATCATAAATATCCTATCCTATAATTCCTGTATCTTTAATTCAATGCGAAACACTTTTTTCATACCTTCCATAGACCTTTCCTAACAACCCCCCACCCCACCATCAATAAGAACAACAACAAAGTAGTGTGTAGGCTTACTCCCCGAGTAAGCGAAAATTAGTTCACAAACACACTGACAAGTACGCACGCGCACTCACAACCCGTCAGGCACATGTGAAATAAAATCTAATTTCGTAGCTATATCGAGAATCAGACGAGAAGGAATTCTTTATTCTTTTTTACACGTACGAAAAATCGTGTCTCCACGATTGTCTTATGGACATCTGTATAGTTCTCGTATAATAATTCCGCTTTTATGTTTGTTTTGCTGAAGGTGAAAAAGTGCCTACTGTAAATCATGTGGTACAGTAAACAATAATTCAATTTGATTTTTTTAAAACTCAGTGGGTTACGTTCATAAGTTTGAAAATAATTTGTGATACAGTTTTATCCTTCAATCCAAGTTTTCGATTGGTTTTCATTGTAACTTGAATCACCATCACATTAACTATTAACGGGTCTAACTAAGCCGTTGGACCGTTCGTTTAAAGCGTGTTTATCCTAGAATGCATTAATTGGTAACCAGAGAAGTTCTACTAAGTAATTAATGAAAAAAAAGCTGTCGAGTGAGTGACGAAGCGACCAGCGTAAATATAACTGATTCCCCCCCCTCACAGGAGCTTTCCAAATAAATTCAGTTCATTCCGAGAACTTAACCGTCATTCAAAAAAACTTGTTGTTTTCGACGAACTGGAAGATGATTTCCTGTTCTCTCCCTAAACAGAAAATCCTTTGCAGTAATCTTCTGTCGTCAAAGAAGCTGTAGATATGAAAATAGATGATTAATTGGCGAATAGCTTACGTAAAGTGTAAGAGTGAAATTACAGACAAGAAAATGATAATATTCATACGCATATGTATGTGATATTTACTTACAAGCCGTTATGGCACGTATTTTACCGAGGCATGTCTAATCCGCGTAATTGAAGCTAAGCCTTTGTTGTAATTACTCTCATTGGTCATTGCACAATTTGTCAGATCCTCATAGGCTTCTTTAGATGGCCTCTGGTTTTGTTTACAATAGACATAATTATATGACTGCACTTGCTTCCTTCATCATTACATTTTATAATATGACGTCAAACTGGAAGATGTTGCTTTTCAGTAGATGACGGAGAATTGAACGTAAAAGCTCAAGTAGATTCAAAACCAACGTAAGATTCCGTGTCATGAAAATGGGTGTGTATTTTTTTTTAAGTAGACCCGTCTTATACTTGCAGTTTCCTCGGTCTTTACCCTTTCCCCTTAACCGTTGCCAAAACGTTCTTACTAATTTTATGAAAGTTTAACTTATTTCCCTAAAAATCGATAGTAAATACATTTTTTTATTTTCTCTTATTGCTAGGAAACACCTGCAAAATCATAAAAGAAAAAATCACAAATCCACAAAACCAAATATGTAGGCCTTCTCGTCCGCGTCTGTCCCTGCACATATGTCAGAATCATCCTTTTGCTATGAATTATATTTCCTAATGGTCTGTCATCGTAGGATTTACGACAAAATTTCTGGAGAGGATAAAGGGCTCTTGAGGTACGAACCCTTTCCTCTTCCCTGACTTTTAGACGCAACTCACAGATTCCTTCTAGATTTAAACCGGGGGCATTTGTGACTGTCAGGGTATCTGGCACCTGGTGTCATTTGTGACTGTCAGAGTATCTGGCACCTGAATTGTGATTGATTGTCATTTGTGGACTAGTCAAGGAGTACCTTGGCTATTCAGGTGTCATTTGTTGACTGGTCAGAGTACTTGGCCACCCGGTGTGTCATTTGTGTGACTGTCAGAGTACTTGGCACCCGGGTGGTCATTTGGGTGACTGTCAGGACGTATCTGGTGCTAACCCTAGATGTGATGGATGTCATTTTGTGCTGTCAGAGATACCTGGCAATTACAGGTGTCATTTGTGACTGTCAGAGTACGTTGGCACCCAGGGATGGTCATTTTGTGACTGTCAGAGTATTCCTGGCACCTGATGTGATGATTTGTCATTTTGTGACTGTCAAGAGTACCTGGCATCAGGGTGGTCATTTGTGTGCACTGGTCAGAGTACTTGGCACCCGGTGTCATTGTGATTGTCAGAGTATCTGGCACCTGATGTGATGATGTCATTTGTGACTGCCAGAGCACTGGCACCCGGTGGCATTTGTGACTGTCAGAGTACTTGGCACC
Organism: Macrobrachium nipponense; assembly: GCF_015104395.2. Classification (NCBI taxonomy): domain Eukaryota; kingdom Metazoa; phylum Arthropoda; class Malacostraca; order Decapoda; family Palaemonidae; genus Macrobrachium; species Macrobrachium nipponense. The sequence continues at coordinate 4,491,077 of NC_087201.1, forward strand.
CGGTGTCATTTATGACTGTCAGAGTACCTGGCACCCGGTGTCAAGGTAAGTCCGCCATTCATCTTCATCCTGTCTATATATTCATCCCTCATATCTCGCAAACCAGTGGTAAGAGTTTCTTGAATACAAAATTTATGCCACTTATGTTTGGTGTAGTTATGAAAGCAATTATTATTCCAGTGATCATTGCTAACCCCAGAACATCCTTCAAAGGAACTGGACTTCTGGCGGTTACATCTTCCTCTTCCAAGGTTCCTCTGTTTCGAACTTCCTCCTAAACTGTAATGCATTTATGATTAATTGGTTCCAATGACAAGCTATGTTTTTACCCATAAAACCCATTAATCACAATTTGCAGAGGCCTTTTTCCCTCCCCCTCATTCTATAAACGGAGGTTGGCAGAGAATGAATGGTAGTAGAGGCATTCTTCCAACCAATCTCGAATTTCACAACCTGGGTGCTCTCTTAATTGGCTAAGCCTATTTATGATTAATGGGTTTCAGTAGGAAGGTAATTTATCATAAAAGATATCATATTGCTATAATTTGAATACATTATTTTCACTCCAATATTTGATTGATAAGAACATCAGGAAAATTAAACAGGACAAGGAAATTCTGTCTAGGAAAGTCTAAAACCACAGTGGGGAAAAGAAGCTGATTCTTTCAGTTCTAGATACGATTAGTCGAAACAACATTACGTACGTTTTACACAACCGCGGTTGGTTCTCCAGGAACAAACATCGTTTCAAAGCGCAGCAGATGATCGTGTAAAATCTTGACGCGAGTTAAACAGCGGATGTCGCCTTATCTGAATTCACAGACGTCATTTATGCAAAAACTTAGGTCCCAGTTTATGACCTACTATTTGTCCTGCGTTATGCATCTGATTAAATCCAGCAAATACGATCCTTTCGAAATATGAAAGCTCTCCAGGCCTTAATGGAAATTAATTGAAAATGGACAACAGCCTCCATGACCCCAGTCAGTCCCTAATTATGGCGCCATTGGTTTAACTGGTTCCTAGTCATTAGCTTTCGGGAAATAAGCTTGGAGCCATAGACAGTAATGAAACCTATGCTAAAACTCCGTTAGGTCCTGTTTGTAAATTAGGAAAGAAATTCAAGTAGCAACAATAAGACAGTATTCAATGCCTTTTAATTTATAGGTTTACAATAGCAGATTCTTATAGTAGTGAAACGGCATCACAAAGAAGAACGTAAGATCTGAAGCCATGTCATGAATTGCTATATCAGAATGAACTAACAAAAGCACATTGTACTACCCATGAATTCAACTCTTATTCTCCAACTCTTAGCCTTATCTACCAACATTTTGCAACCGATAAACCGCTGAGTCCTGTATCACTATTTATAGTCATTCTTATGCAATTTGTCCGCTTCTCACACTATGACAGTTTTTTCACATTAGCCTCTGAAACGTCACGAGGTTTTTTTTAAAAACACTTATCGGTTAATAGTCATTACCGGCAAGGAAATATAATATTCTGAAAACACTTAGGTTGGAGAACAGCGACTTGCATCTTTGATGAAAATACAGTTGAAATTGCTTGGAGAAAAATGATTGCCTCTACGATTCTTGAATTCCATTATTCACGCTTCTATTTTCAGCACTTTCTTCCATTTGGTTCTTATTAAGATTTTTTTTTGCCATGATTACCAGCAGTTGTAATTAGAAACCTTTACACACCGAGATCTTATCTCTACATCTCTATGGATAAATGTTCTTCTGTCCATTTCTCAGATATGGTTGTTTCCATTAAGCCTTATTTCACGGTACAGTGTTAACTAAAATGTGAAGAAAACAAAAACGAGGCGTGATCCGACCGCCAGCTTTATTCGGTAATGTGTGCCAGATTTCCCCCCAACCACCAAGTCATAAGTTATATGCATTATATTCCTAACTTTTAACGTCAATTAAAACGTGCTAAAATCCATGGTCAAATAGAGTCTTGGTTCACTAACGAAAATTAAAATAAATATGGCTATATTTTATTAGAAATCATTTTTCTGTACTATTTAACATGCAAGTTATTCATTATTTTTTTTTACATTTTCGTTCTAATAAATAAATCATGAAATATCTTTTCCTAAAATTCTGTATCTTAACTCAAAGCGAAGCCACTTTTTCAGACATTCGTAGGCTTTTCCATAGACCTTTCCAATTTCCCCCCAACAACATCAAAGTAGTTTGTAGGCCTACTCTCCGAGTAAATGGACACCTGAGAATATTAGCTATTAGCATATCATTTATAGAATTAGCAGAAAGCTAATGTTTTAACCTACTTACTCTACGCAACTTTTTACTAACTCGTCTATCTAATTTTTGTAATCTAATTTTACCATTTTATCTGTCGTATGCAAACGTCTACAAACCCGATAATGATACAGAATTTTATAATAATAATAAATGTATTTACAGTAGACTTAATTTCTACAGCTTACAAACACAAGATAGCGTCTTGATCAAACCTATACAAGACCTGCGGGGCATGGCATGGTATTTCTCTAGAGATAAGTCTCTCTCTCTCTCTCTCTCTCTCTCTCTCTCTCTCTCTCTCGGGAAATCAAAACGAACGCCTGTCGTTCCTTCACCTTCCACGAACAGCCCTGTCCTTTTTCTTTTTCTTTTTTTTTCTTTTCTGTTTTCTTTTTTTTTACATTTTTCTGTACATTACCGCTGTTATCTACTTTTATATATGCACCATAAATTATAAATAAATGATTTATGAAAACTTTTAAAACTATCAATAGAGAAAAGTAATGATATTGACAAAACTATGAAAAAATTAGCCACACATTTAAACTCTCCTTTGGAAATTCTTGTTATTGAGTACGTTATTATACAAAACGAGACAGCTGTCCTTTTCAAGTTGGCCTTTTCCTCGAAAAAAAGAAGTTAGCATCATTTGCGAGTAACTAAAAGTAACCCACACGGCGACCATTTGAAAATATATCTCCTTATGGTCTAACAAAAGAGCCATTAACCCATTATATCCCAGCGTCCTCATTTGAGGACACATTTCAACATTTTTTTATCCTTTTCTCTTATCTATTCATTACATTTGAATAACTGAATGGATAAATTATATCATATTACACCCATGAAAGTTTTTTTTATATGTATTAAGAATTTTATAGGTCTTTTATGAAAAACCAAACTTGCACTAAAATTCTCTCTAATCCTATCATAATTTCAAGTATCTTTTTCCAAGTTATAAAATAATTTGAAATAAATTCATAAAGTATAGTAAATTAATGAATTACCCAACCATTCTAAGTAAAATTGTGTATTATAAAGCAAATGAAGTTGTTCATAACTGACTGAAAATTACGTCCTCAAATGAGAACGCTGGATGAAGTGGTATAAATCATGTTCAAACCTGTCAAAGTATGCGGGACCTGATTTTTGTCTCAGGTTCTTTCTTATCTCTGTTGTGATCACACTCAATAAGAGATTATCCATTCGTGGTAATTACTATTTTGTCATTATTCAAAATATTTCTTGAAAAAGTTGTGGAGAACACTCTCTCTCTCTCTCTCTCTCTCTCTCTCTCTCTCTCTCTTTATATATATATATATATATATATATATATATATATATATATATATATATATATACATATATGCATATATACGTGTATATTTATATATATATATATATATATATATATATATATATACTATATATATATATATATATATATATATATATATATATATATATATATATATATATATATATATATATATATGCATATATACGTGTTTATATATATATATATATATATATATATATATATATATATATATATATGTATATATATATATATATATATATATATATACATATATATATATATATATATATATATATATATATATATATATATATGTATATAAATTTCTAATTTTGAAGATTGAGCATTTCTGTGATAATGCCGATGCATCAAATAATAAATGGGATAAAGGATTCAAAGTAAGAAGCTTGATTTCGAAGCTTTAGAAAATCATTGACTCAAAATGCAGCATTTTAGGAATGCATTAGTGTTTATGAAATCATGGGCATAACTAACTGAAACAATTTATCCAGGGTTGGATATAAACTTTGAGCACTTTGTGGGACCTCGGTTTACTGTTATAATTTTGATCTTTACCGAGGTAAGAATCCCCAAAAGAACAGAATGAGGCTTTAGCACAGGGTTCAAAAAGTTGTTTGAAAATGCTTGATACTGTAGCTGATCCAGAAATCTCATACTGTCTGTTTTGATAATTATTTTACTGAAAATTAATGATCTCATACTGTTTTTTTTTTACAATTATTTTTACTGAAAATGAATTATTAGTCCACCTATGAAGTACTAGGTTTCAAGGATTGTGAAATTCGTTTGAAGAACTGTACATTGAAATCAACTCATGGGATGAAAAAAAGAAACAAGAGGCTCATATGACTTTCAGGTTTGACACCAGTGAAGATGTAGTACTGATGGTAAAATGGCTAGACAACTAATGTGAACGTTGGAGCTAATTACGACACTAGAACCCTTGCAACGGTACAGCGTTGGGTCAAGTCATCAAAGTCAAAAGGAAGCGCTCCTCAACCAAATGCAATTTTCAACTACAACAAATGCATGGGTATTGTAGGATACCATGATTGGTTGGTAGGGAAATATTCTGTTTCTATTCGAGGCATTGGTGCACCAAGGACATGGTAACATACAGCTGAGTTTTTTATTAGATTTCAAAAGCAATTTCTGTAGCTCACTTGAAGTTGGCTTGCATGGAAGGGAACACCTTGTGGTACCTTACACTCATATACAAGTTTTACTGATGTTCGGTATGATGGTAAAGACCACTTGGTAAAGACCATATTATTGAAAAAAGCAGCAGTCAACAATGGTGTTTGAACAAAACATATACAGCAAATCTAAGGACCTCTTGCCCTAAATGTAATGTGACTCTTTGTATTGAATGTCTCAGCTCTTATCATAAAAAGAAAATAAGTTCATAAGGTATTACAGTAAAAAAAGAAAAAGTAAAATTTGGCTTATAAAATTACATTTTTTCAGCTAGAATATTAAATAAGAATTCAACACATTCAACTAGATTGATAATATGTATTTGCTTATCTTTAATTACAAAGAAGATACTTTATTTAGGAAATATAAACCTAACACCCATTATCCCAGTGTCCTCAATTGAGGACAGCTTATTGTAAGCTTACCATTAGAAATATATTTTTTCTTTCTACTTCATATGCATTCTTAACCCTTAAATATATAATATTTTGCAAAAAAATTCCAGAAATTTATAAAATACAAAAGTTGCGATCTAATGGGTTAAGAGGGCACTTTTTCTGTCGAGTCTTAAACAGTGAAAAGATCACTCATTAAGTGGACAGATATGTGT
>NC_087201.1:4497004-4507004 GCF_015104395.2 Macrobrachium nipponense
TTCATTCTCATATATTAAGTATATATAATAATATATATATATATATATTATATATATATATATATCTATAATCATATATATATATATATATTTAGAATATATATAATATATACCGATATATCTATAATATATATATATATTTAAATATTATATATATATATAATATATATATATATATACTTATTAGAAAAAACGTAAGAAACCTAAGGGACAGGGGTACACGTTTCATGGCAGGAATAAATAGGTTGAAAAAAGGCCATACAAGTGGAGTTTTTCAAATAATGCCAAAGGAAAGAGGAGTCACTCAAATTAAAGATTAAAGCCACTGACGCTTGCAGAGTGTGTGTATAGGATTCGTAAGTCTGTTTTGAGTGGAAGAGAATCGGTGCAGGAGATCAGAAAGACTCATGTAAGTTCTAAACTTCCTTTAATTTTATCAGATAAAAAGGATGGTTTTTTATTGTTGTCATTAAACTTCGATGCAGGGTACCATTTTCCTGAGTCAGGTGAGTTTATATATGACCCTGGGCATAGGTCATATTATAGATATGGAAAATAAGAGGCTGGAAGCCGGCTTAGCAATTACGAAGTACGCAGTTACGAAAATTTTTATTTACTCATATGGCGGATTGATTTGGGTGCTGCATAATTTTTCACTACATTGGCCAAGAGACAGAAATAGAAACTTTAGGATGCAAAGAAAGAATAATGAGGTTTCCACATCACAGGCGGAATCTAAAGGTAAATAAAAACGTAAATTACCGGACAAATGTAATAGTATTTATTAATGACAACTGTAATTACCTCAGAATCAATCCCCTTTCTCATTGGTAAAAACATCACTAAGTTTCGGTGATTTGCTGATAATGTAATGAGCATTTTTAGATGAAAAAGGTAATCATCATGATTATATCACAAAGAACCGATGTTGATAAGATTACGTAAAAAAAACTCGTTTGAAAATCATGAAGCAACAAGGTGTGATATAACCTCCAGATTACTTAGGACGCGTGCAAGATTTTTCCCCTTATGAATAAGTTTTAAACATTATATTCCTAACTTTTAACGTAATTCAAACGTGCTTAAATCTATGGTCAAATACAGCCTTGTCCCACCGACGAAAATTAAAATAAATACGTTATATTTTTACCAGAAATAATTGTTCTGTACTGTTTTAACATGCACATGATTAATTTTTTACCTTTTCACTCTAGTAAATAAATCATATATATCCTATCCTTATTCCTGTATCTTTAATTCAACGCGAAACACCTTTCAATACCTTTTTAGGTTCTCCATAGACCTTTCCTAACAACCCCCCATCCCATCCCCAACCAACAATAACAACAAAATCAAAGTAGGTTTTGTAGGCTTAATCACCGAGTAAGCGAAAATTAGTTCACAAACACACTGACAGGTACGTACGCGCACTCATAACCCGTCAGCACATGTGAAATAAAATCTAATTTCGTAGCTATACCGAGAATCAGACGAGAAGGAATTCTTTATTATTTTTTTACACGTACGAAAAAATGTGTCTCCACGATTGTCTTATGGACATCTGTATAGTTTCTCGTATAATAATTCCGCCTTTATGTTTGTTTTGCTGAAGGTTAAAAAGTGCCTACTGTAAATCATATGGTACGTAAACAATAATTCAATTTGATTTTTTTGAAACTCAGTGGGTTACGTTCATAAGTTTGAAAATAATTTTGTGATACCGTTTTTAATCCTTCAATCTAAGTTTTCGATTGGTTATCATTGTAACTTGAATCACCATCACATTAACTATTAACGGGTCTAATTAAGCCGTTGGACCGTTCGTTTAAAGCGTGTTTATCCTAGAATGCATTAATTGGTAACCAGAGAAGTTCTACGAATATATAATGAAAAAATAAGCTGTCAAGATGTGATGACGAGCGACCAGCGTAAATATAACTGATCCCCCTCACAGAAACTTTCCAAATAAATGCAGTTCATTCCGAGAACTTAACTGTCATTCAAAAAAACTTGTTGTTTTCGACGAACTGGAAGATGATTTCCTGTTCTCTCCGAAACAGAAAATCATTTGCAGTTAATCTTCTGTCGTCAGAGAAGCTGTAGATATGAAAATAGATGATAATTGGCGAATAGCTTACGTAAAGTGTAAGAGTGAAATTACAGATAAGAAAATAAAATAATATTCATACGTTTATATGTAGATATTTACTTACAAAGCCGTTATGGCACGTATTTAGCTAGGCATGTCTAATCCGCGTAATTGAAGTTAAGCCTTTGTAATTACTCTGATTGGTCATTGCACAATTTGTCAGATCCTCATAGGCTTCTTTAGATGGCCTCTGGTTTTGTTTACAATAGGACTTATATGACTTTGCACTTGCTTCCTTCAGCTTTACATTATAATATGACGTCAAACTGGAAGATGTTGCTTTTTCAGTAGAGACGGAGAATTGAACGTAAAAGCTCAAGTAGATTCAAAACCAACGTAAGATTCCGTGTTATGAAAATGGGTGCAGTTTCCTCGGTCTTTACCCTTTCCCGTTAACCGTTGCCAAAAACGTTCTTACTAATTTTTGATGAAAGTTTAACTTATTTTCCTGAAAAGCGATAGAAATTCAGTTTTTATTGTCTCTTATCGCTAGGAAACACCTGCAAAATCATAAAAGATAAAAATCACAAATCCACAAAACCAAATATGTAGCCTTCTCCTCCCCGTTCTGTCCTGCACACATGTCAGAATCATCCTTTTGCTATGAATTATATTTCCTAATGGTCTGTCATCGTAGGATTTTACGACAAAATTTCTGGAGAGGATAAAGGGCTCTTGAGGTACGAATCCTTTCCTCTTCCCTGACTTTTAGACGCAACTCACAGATTCCTTCTAGATTTAAACCGGGGGCATTTGTGACTGTCAGGGTACCTGGCACCCGGTGTCATTTGTGACTGTCAGAGTACCTGGCACCCGGTGTCATTTGTGACTGTCAGAGTACCTGGCACCCGGTGTCATTTGTGACTGTCAGAGTACCTGGCACCGGTGTCATTTGTGACTGTCAGAGTACCTGGCACCCGGTGTCATTTGTGACTGTCAGAGTACCTGGCACCCGGTGTCATTTGTGACTGTCAGAGTACCTGGCACCCGGTGTCATTTATGACTGTCAGAGTACCTGGCACCCGGTGTCATTTGTGACTGTCAGAGTACCTGGCACCCGGTTTCATTTGTGACTGTCAGAGTACCTGGCACCCGGTGTCATTTATGACTGTCAGAGTACTGGCACCCGGTGTCATTTGTGACTGTCAGAGTACCTGGCACCTGTGTCATTTGTGACTGTCAGAGTACCTGGCACCTGTGTCATTTGTGACTGTCAGAGTACCTGGCACCTGTGTCATTTGTGACTGTCAGAGTACCTGGCACCTGTGTCATTTGTGACTGTCAGAGTACCTGGCACCCGGTGTCATTTGTGACTGTCAGAGTACCTGGCACCCGGCGTCAAGGTAAGTCCGCCATTCATCTTCATCCTATCTATATATTCATCCCTCATATCTCGCAAACCAGTGGTAAGAGTTTCCTTGAATACAAAACTTATGCCACTTACATTTGGTGTACTTATGAAAGTAATCATTATTCCAGTGCTCATTGCTAACACCAGAACATCCTTCAAAGGAACTGGACTTCTGGCGGCTACATCTCCTTCCTCTTCCAAGGTTCCTCTGTTTCGAACTTCCTCCTAAACTGTAATGCAGGATGCTATTTATGATTAATTGGTTCCAATGACAAGTTATGTTTTTACCCATAAAACCCATTATTCACAATTTGCAGAGGCCTTTTTCCCTCCCCCTCATTCTATTAACGGAGGTTGGCAGAGAATGAATGGTAGTAGAGGCATTCTTCCAACCAATCTCGAATTTCACAACCTGGGTGCTTTCTTATTTGGCTAAGTCTATTTATGATTAATGGGTTTCAGTAGGAAGGTAATTTATCGTAAAAAGATATCATATTTGCTCTAATTTGAATACATTATTTTCACTCCAATATTTTTATTGATAAGAACATCAGGAAAATTAAACAGGACAAGGAAATTCTGTCTGGGAAAGTCTAAAATCACTGTGGGGAAAAGTAGCTGATTCTTTCAGTCCTAGATACGATTAGTCGAAACAACATTACGTACGTTTACACACCGCGGTTGGTTCTCCAGGAACAAACATCGTTTCAAAGCGCAGCAGATGATCGTGTAAAATCTTCACACGAGATAAACGGCGGATGTCGCCTTATCTGAATTCACAGCGGTCATTTATGCAAAATTAGGTCCCAGGTTATGACCTACTATTTGTCCTGCGTTATGCATCCGATTAAATCCAGCAAATACGATCCTTTCGAAATATGAAAGCTCTCCAGGCCTTAATGGAAATTAATTGAAAATGGACAACAGCCTCCATGACCCCAGTCAGTCCCTAATTACGGCGCCATTGGTTTAACTGGTTCCTAATCATTAGCTTTTGGGGAATAAGCTGGATCCATAGACAGTAATGAAACTCATGTCTAAGTCTCTGTTAGGTCTGTTTGTAAATTAGGAAAGATATTCATTTAGCAACAGTAAGATAGTGTTCAATGCCTTTCATTTATAGGACTGCAATAGCATTTTCTTATGAGTGAACTGGCATGACAGAGAAGAACGTAAGATCTAAAGCCTTGTTATGAATTGCTATATCAGAATGCACTAACAAAAGTACATTTTCCCCAAGAATTCAACTCTCATTCTCCAATTCTGATCTGCCTTATCTACCAACATTTTGCAACCTATAAACAGCTGAGTCCTGTATCACTAATTATAGTAATTCTTATCGCATTTGTCCGCCTCTCACTATGACACTTGTTTCACATTAGCCTTTGACGTCACGAGGTTTAAAACACATATCGGTAATAGTCATTACCGGCAAGGAAATGTAATAGCACTGAATATTCTGAAAATACTTAGGTTGGAGAATAGCGACTTGGATCTTTCATGAAAATTCAGGTGAAACTGCTTGGAGAATAATTATTGCCTCTACGATTTAACATGCACTTATTTACTTATTTATTTTTTTTACATTTTCGTTCTAATAAATAAATCATAAATATCCTTTCCTAAAATTCCCGTATCTTCAACGCAACGCGAACACCTTTTTCAGATTTTCTTAGGCTTTTCCATGGAACTTTCCTATCCCCCCCCAACAGCAACAACATCAAAATGGTTTGTAGGCTTACTCCCCGAGTAAACGAAAAGATTGTGGTGATCCAAATATGGACACCTAAAAATATAAGCAGAATGCTAATGTTTTAACCTACTTACTAATTCGCATATCTGATTTTTTCCTTAATTTTACCTTTCATCTGTCTGCAAACCCGATAATGATATAGAATTTTATAATGATAAATGTATTATACATAGACTTAATTTCTACAGCTTACAAGCAGTATTTAATTCGTATAACCATTGCATTTTAGCAATTGCAAAGCTGCACAGGATAGCGTTTTGATCAAACCTATACAAAATCCGCGGGGCATGGCATGGTATTTCTTTCTCTAGCATCGCTTCATTCGAGGTATTATTGAAATAACAGCGAAGAAAATAAACTGCTCACATTTAAACTCTCCTTGGGAAATGCTTCTATTTGAGTCCGTCGATATACAAGCGAGTTAGTTATCCTTTTCTAGTGGCCTTTTCCTCAAAAAAAAAAAAAAAAAAAAAAAAAAAAGTTAGCATCACTTGCGAGTAACTACAAGTAACAACGGCTAAGACCATTTTCAAAATGGCACATCTCCTTGTGGTCTAACAAAAGGGCCATTAGGAGAGCATTTTTATTTTCTGTTGAGTCTTAACAGTGAAAAGATCATTCATGAAGTGGACAGATATGTGTCATAACACAATTTGCATTCTTTTTTTTTCAGTGGCTGTCTAAGTGAAATACAAATATATGTATATATATACATATATATATATATATATATATATATATATATATATATATATATATATATATATATATATATATATAACGAAACAAACAAAGCTAACAAGATTTTAGGTATGTATATATTTATAAAATGGACGTTATGAAGTGATAAAAAAGGGTCTTCATCTAATATGAAGTATTAATTTAGTTAAGATAAAAAAAAAAAAGAGCACACACACACACACACTTCATCTATCAATTACCAGTATCATCTATCATTACTTTTTGAAGCGAATGAAGTACAGAGAAATGATAGACTTTTAAAACGGAAACAAGTATATGATTAAAGTGGGAAAGGATATACGAAAAAAATTATTTTTTATTCAGAGTAAACTGAATTGAACAAAAGGAATGTTAAAAGCAAAAAAAAAAAAAGGAAAGGAAAAGTAATATTAAGACTGATATCCATGTAAGGGTAGAGTGGTGAAATGAATACATTAAGACTAAATATATATCACTAGGATAAAAAAGAGAAAAAAGTTTTGAATGATGACATCTCGGACAGTCCTTGATTTTTTTTCTCACGCTTACTACAAATATGAAATTGAAGACCATGAGTTCTATTTCTTATCTTAATAATGCCATCCTTTTAATCGCCATTAGACACTAAAAATACCACCAATATTTATCATTTTGGATGATCCATAAAAACTCCTATTATTTTTTTCATTTTTTTTATTTGACGTTTCATGATACGTCACTTATATCGCGGCTGATTTTTCTTCCTGACGACGGCGGAGCCAATCCAGACCATAATGATTTACTGGCCTCATTTGTGCATGTCAGAACGCACCAGCTGTGACTTGTTCGCGCTGTGGTTGTGGAGGGGGAGGTGTTTGGTGGGGAGGGGGAGAAGGACGTTGACGGTGGGTGTGAGATGAAGTTTTTGACGCGCGAATCGTGCGTGAAAAAAAAAAAATGAATTTAAACAATTCGGATATAGAAAGTGTTATTCATTATCACATTTCTTTAAAGTCGAACATCACGGTCGTTTCTATACCAAACATTAATATGCAAATGACTATTCCTCATTTTTAGATCTTTTTTCATCGGCGATGCCTGTAACCATCTTTCTCTCTCTCTCTCTCTCTCTCTCTTTCTGTGTATATATATATATATATATATATATATATATATATATATATATATATATATATATATATATATATATATATCATTCTAGCTACAAAATGTCCTTTAATATCCAATTCGCTCTACCTCGGAATTGATATTTTTGTTTTCATATGTGCCGAAGGGGAATTTTTTAGTTGATAATATCGTCCCCTCATGGGATCGAACCACCGTCCAGCGGGCAGGCACGAAATCAGGACGACATTGACGTTACCGAAAAAATTCCCCTTCGTATATATGAAAATATATCAATTACGAGGTAGAGCGAATTGGATATTAAAGGATATTTGTAGCTCGAATGATTTATATGACTCACAGTGATGTGATAATTATTCATATTATATAATATATATACTATATATAGTATATATATATATATATATATATATATATATATATATATATATATATATATATATATATATATATATATATATATATATATATATATATATATATATACATATGTATATATATCATATATATATATATATATATATTATATATATATATATATATATATATATATATATATATATATATATATATATATATATATATATATATATATATATATATATATATATATATATATATATAACTCGCTTGTATCTCAACTTACTCAAATAGAGGCATTTCCCAAGGAGAATTTAAATGTGAATAGTTTTATTTTTCTTCGCAGTTATGCCAATAATACCTCGAATGAAGCAATGCTAAAGAAGCAAATACCCTGCCATGCCCCGCGGATTTTGTATAGGTTTGATCAAAACGCTATCCTGTGCAGCTTTGCAATTGCTAAAATGCTATGGTTATACGAATTAAATGCTGCTTGTAAGCTGTAGAAATTAAGTCTATGTATAATACATTTATTATAATAAAATTCTTTATCATTATTTGGGTATGTAGACGCTTATATACGACAGATGAAAAGGTAAAAAATTAAATAGAAAATCAGATATCGGAGTAGTAAGTAGGTTAAACATTAGCATTCTGCCTTCCAATTCTATAAATGAGAGGCTAGCATTGTTAGTTGTCCATATTTGGATAAACACAATAGCTTTGCTTGCTCGAGGAGTAAAACCTACATACCACTTTGTTGATGTTGGTTGGGGGAATAGGAAAGGTCTATGGAAAAGTCTGAAAAAGGTATATATATATATATATATATATATATATATATATATATATATATATATATACTATATATATATATATATATATATGCATATATATATATATATATATATATATATATATATATATATATATATATATCATATATATCATATATATATATATATATATATATATATATATATATATATATATATATATATATATATATAGCTATATATATATATATCTATATATATATATATATATATATATATAGTATATATATATATATATATATATATATATATATATATATATATATATATATATATATTATTATATATTTTATATATATTTTCTCTCACTCTCTCTCTCCAATCAATATATATATATATATATATATATATCTATATATATATATATATATATATATATATATATATATATATATATATATATATATATATAAGCTAATTTCATAAAACATTGCAGTATCCAGACCAGAAGCTCGTATTACTTACTAATGTTAAGTCATCAAAACTCACAAATATTTTTTTTAATTAGTTCTTAAGCTACTCAAATTTCGGTCATTTGCATTTTCATTTTCTTAACTTTGTATTCCGCGCTTTGATGTATATAAGAAGATTAAGTCAAGTTAATTCCTTTTATTTTCCGTTGCCCTCACCGATTACCATTTTCCACGATGCTCTCAAACAAAACTTTATTACAAAATTTCATCAGTTTTTGTTGATTCGGTTATCCATTTTCCCTTGCGAGAGCAGCATCTGGTGACCTGTTTATTTCTGTCAGAATAAATGTCAGATATAAATGTCTTCAGTCATCTCTCGATTTGTTTCATTACAGAGGATTGCAATTTAGAGCGACATACGTCGACAGGTATTACGAAATTCAAAATTTTATGGCTTGAACATTTTCAATTTCCATTGCATCTAAAAAACCTTCCCTAATGACGAAGAGATTTTTAAAATGTAAATAGTTAGCATGAAGGTTCTAATAATCTTCACTACTTTTAGGCAAATAGCATTTTCTCTCAGTGCTTGATCATAACATCAAAAAATGTTTCAAAATTGAAAATCTTATGACTGTGCTATGCGAAGTTCTAAAACCGTCACGTTGAAAAGAAAAAAGAGAGAGAGAGAGAGAGAGAGAGAGAGAGAGAGAGAAAATATACTTTTAAATAAAGGAATTATAATAAGGATAAAGGAAAATATAAATTTCAAAATTGAGTATCATGTGACGACAAGATTCAACTAGCCGGACTTCCTGTCTCATTTAATATTCTTAGCTGATCTGCTCAATTGAGGCAGCTTGTTCACGTCACCATCATTACGGACGTACTCTTACTATTCTTAAGAGAAAAACGATGTAATTAGAGAATTTTTTTTGTTTCAGATAGTGCTCGCGTCTCCCCTGGAAAATTGCTGACACCGCATAGTGGTGGGGCACTCCAACATAATATATAAAATTCCATGTATGGATTGTCCCTCATTCTACCTCGGACAGTCGAGCAAGGGCTTAGAAGTAAGGCTAAGCCAGCATAAATACTCTGTAAAAACTGGGCAAAAATCTAATGCATTATTTATTTATTTAAGTGAAAACAACCACCGAATTAATTGGATTGACAGTTCAGTAATTGCCACGGTCAAGAGATGTCTTATCACGAAATCTTTTAGAATCTGCTTTAATACAACTTACTTTTCATTGTTAATTTCAATGTTAGTCGTGGCCTTTTTCATTTAGA
>NC_087201.1:4509504-4525541 GCF_015104395.2 Macrobrachium nipponense
AATATTTTTATTTTTGATGTTTTAGGCTATCAAGTGACATATTAACTACAAACTCTCAAAAGGTTTTGTCCCTAAATCGAGATTTGAATTTTTCCTGAATATTTCTTCCTAGCTATAGTCTGCTATTTCGGCGGGCTTTCGCTGAACTTACAAAGTTGTTGCTCTTTTTTTTGTTATTACGTGCTTATTTACTGTTCTATTTTTGATAATTTTTTTGTGCATGTTCCAGGTGGATATACCAACATTCTGTCAGACCGAATTTCTATTACAAGACTGTAGTTTCTCACCAATCACCAAATAACCTTCAGTACGAGGGGCCGGAAATTTCCGTTTTTTTCACATTTTTTTTCATAAAATCATGAATTTTCCCTGTAGATGATAAAACTCACAGGGAATATGCATTATTATAGTGCTAATAATGCCTGAAAATTTCATTAGCCTGTCTTGATTAGTGTATTTTGGCAAATATTTTTTACGATCGGCACCCCCCCCCAAAGTGGAGCCTACCTTAAGCTGACCTTGTGTCAGCGCGGGCTCTTGCTCCACAGAGCAGCCCGTAACTATACAAATATGAAGCCTATATGCGTTTTGTGACGTCATGAAGACGGAAAGGTAGTACAATTGCCAGATACCTAGTTTTAGTATTTACAAAAGACTATAGTGAAACATAAAATAAGACAAATAAATAAATATGTTAACAACAGAAAATTATATTAAAAATTTTAAAGTAAGTCATTATATACACCATACATACATATATTAAACGAAGCTTACACCTATCTACGCCTTCCAAAGTTCTTTAAACGTTAACGATCGTAATAAATTTAGTCAGAATAAATGAAATTTAAATAAAGTCCAATATGTACCATGTTTATGATAATACGTCGTGGTCCGGCCCTCAGCTTACTCGGGAGGCTTGATAAATCTAGTCAAGTATAGCCTTGTTTCATCAACGAGATTAAAACACCGCTACTTTTTATTGGAAATCATTTCTCTTTTCTGTTTAACATGCACATTATTTATTCGCTAACATTTTCATTCTAATTAACAATCATAAATATCGTATCATAAGATTCCTTTATCTGTAACTCAACGCAAAACACTCTTTTTAAGACCTTCTGAGGCTTTCCTAGTCCCCAACAATAAAGTTGTTTCTAGGCTTACACCCCGAGTAAGCGATAATTCCTAAAAAAAACATAGAAAATGGTTCTCATGTGTACTGGATTGCACACCGTAACGCCACCAAGTCAGTCGTTTCATTCCAAAAATCCAACACATATCACTTCATAATTGCCTGAGATGGTTTTTTATATTAATAATAAAACTCATTTATATATGAATGCCATATCTATAGCCTTTATTGCCATGTATTGAGCAGCAGTAACTAATACCCAGATGGTAGTAACATAGGCATAAAAAGATATCATTATCGGTATATCATGTTATGCTCGTAATATAAAAATGAATATATGAAGTCACTGGGGAAGCCCGATGATAGATGTTCTTGAGCTGTTTTTTTCTTTCTATATTCGCCGTTATTATTTCTTTATTCTTTACGCTTCAGTGTTAATACAAAGATGACAGAGTAATGAAGTTTCTTGAAAGATCATAAAGTTTAATCATATTTTTCTGGAGGATTGTCCAAGGGGTATTGTGTTGAATAAGGAGTTAGAATTGTTAAGACATTGCAATGACTACCTATAACCTAGCATTGCCAAATAAGAGGTAAGGAGATTTTCAATGATATTCTCTTACTCGGGGGAGTAAGCCTACAAGCTACTTTGTTTGCTGTTGTTGTTGTTCTTGTTAAGGTTGGGGTGGGAAAGCCCTATGGAAGAGCCTACAAAGGTCTGAAAAAGGGTGTTTCGCGTTGAGTTAAAGATGAAGAAATTTTAGGATAAGATAATTATGATTCATTTATTAGAATGTTTATGTAGAAAATAAATAATGTGCATGTTAGACAGTACAGAAAAAAATATTTCTAATACAATATAGCGTATTTATTTTAATTTTCGTTGGTGAAACAACGCTCGATTTGACCGTAGATTTTATCATGCGCCTTGAGCAAGCTGGATGTCGGATCACTCCTAGTTTCTATTAATATGTACGTCTTATTGGGTGGGATGTATGTATATACATTAAGTATCATCATTCTATTTTTGCCACCAATATTATCATCATTTATCAGTAAAGAGACAGCATATCTTTCATCCTGTCTTGGAAAGTGGAGAGCTCTTTTCAGCTCTTGCAGGAGACATCTGCGTCAGAACTGGGATGGATTGAGATAGTTGAGATTGATGCCCTCCTTCGGAAAACGATAGACTTCTCTATCTCTCAAGGGCGTCTCACTGGGCCCGTGATTGACCAGTCTCCATCTGTCGTGAACGACATCAGTTTTATTAGTTTCATGTTTCGCCATTCCCATCCTATTCCTTTGTTCTTATTCTCTATCATTCATTTGTGACGATGATTTAGTTACTGTCGGAACTATCATTGAACCTAAATCTCCTCAATTCACTTTTATATACATGTGTAAGTTTTTACCAATATGTCCACAAATACCTTGAATACTAGAACGATTTCAGATTTCAGTCATTTACTCATTCCATACATACTGTATCAGTTCTCTGTTTGACAGATAGATGGAACTCATGGACATTCTCCCTTTATGTAAATATGTACATAATGGTCTACTTTTTCGTACCAAGTTTGACAGAGAAATTTGAACCAACTGGATGTCCAGATCAACCCAGGTAAACATAACAGATATACTGTCCATCAGTCTCTCTCTCTAGTCTCTCTCTCCTCTCTCTCTCTCGCTCTCGGTACCCTTCTCTCCTCAGTCTCTTACTGGCGTCTCATCTCTCATCCTCTCGGCTCTCTCTCCTCTCTCTCTCAACGAGTTTGCCTGACATCTAATAAACTGCGTTGCCGTAACTGCGAGAGCTTAGTGAGCGTGACAGACACGGTGACGGACAGTTGCTAAGGCAGTTGGTAAGCTATAGTTTCAACGACTTTGCCACTAAAAAATTAATAGCGGAACATAATTAGTAAGGAGTGCAGTATTCTTCCACTGTAATTATAAAGTGTTGAATGTGATCAGCAAAAAGTAAAACTAAAAAGCATTCAGAATGTACTGCTAGAGCAATATACGTCCCTTACTGACCTTGCACCAACTGATCTCTCTGACTATTCATACTGACGCAATGTGGAAGACCTTGTATGGCTCTTGCTTAAGAATAATTCTGACTCATTTCTCCCGTCAGCATGTGCTTGTGAAACCCGAATGCAGCTTCCTTGTCTGTGACGTCGTGCCAAAAATAACTTCAAATTCTTGGTTCCCCCTTTTTTGGATTTTTTTTATTGCCGATGAGAAATACAAAACCATAAATAAGAAAGCTATTTTGATCTATTTGGTCAAGGCTGGATCCTAAATCGATCTTGATGTCGAGATGCAAAGATTCATTCTTTGGTGCGATCTTCGACCGTCTTAGTGTCTGAGATGTAATCTCGCAGATTCCAAGTATTCCCATTCAAGGACGTTAAAAGTAATCCCACTTTCCCTTCGAAGTATCAGCTATAGAATTTTAGTAGATTCTGGCTAAAACAAGGAACAGCAATTTTGTAAAGAGTCTGAAATAATTACCCAAGTGAAATGTGCCTTTTCTAATCTGAGTTTAGGGTCCCCTAAACAAGTAACGATTACGTACAAACAAAAAATTCACTTTATTTACTTTGAAACTATAATCTTTTTTCAGTCTTATTCTCTCTTGGTTCTTGTACCAGTTTTTGCTCTTGAGACAGTATTCTTAACATCATCTTTCTAAATGTTTTTATGCCTTGATACTTTTTTCTGTATATTTTTCACGCAATTTAGTTTTATATATTCTTATTATTGTGTCCAAAAGGGTTTTATGACACGAAGAATTGTTTACTAATATTTAGGTCTGAGTCTTGTTACCTATCCTTGAAACTGGATGAGACCCGGAATGTTAGCCATTATGATAAATATTGTCTTAGGACTATAGTAGTCCATCCTTTAACTTTTACATATAGACGTACAAATAAAAGACAAATCCACGAGGGAACGGAAAACGATGGCCCTTTACAAGGCCTTTCGACTTATCGTCCTTTTCTTAGCAAAAGTCTGCTAAGTAAAGGACAAGAGGTCGAAAGACCTTGTAGAACGACATCGTTTCTCTTTCCTTCGTGGATTTATTCTTTTATTTATTTATATATAATATTCACCACGTTCCACATCTACGTGATTCAGTTATACATATAGACTTACCTATAAATATACAGGGTGTCCATAAAGCCCCAGTACCATTACAATAAATGAATATTTGTAGTACGGGGACTTTATGGACACCTTGTATAAACACGTATGTTTTCATCAAATAAATAAATAGATAAATAAAACTTATTTTCCTCTTTGTGCTAACTTTTAGGAAAGAGAAGTAGATTGCTGAACGTCCGCTACAATGGCCTTTTTGATATCCACTACAAAATAGCGAGAGTTTTTGGGAGCGGTTTGATGGGCATCGCCAACTGAATTGTTTCCCTTTGAGTCCCCTTTCCGAAAATGAATTGTTGTGAAACGCTGCACCAGACTTTATTCGCCCGGTGAATTCGCTCTGTATTTCACTCTGGGACGGTCAACGTTTGATCAGGGAAACGAGTGGAAATATCATATGTGCTCGGCAGTCTATTATCGCAATGCAGTTATTCACGCCGTACTTCATAATGCAGATTGCCAGATGAATTCTGTTGTCATAATCTTGTTGTATAAATGTATGTGTATATATATATATATATATATATATATTATATATATATATATATATATATATATATATATATATATATATATATATATATATATATATATATATATATATATATATATACACACACACACACACACGTGGACGACGCCCCTTTTTTTTGTCGAATTTATTAATTCTCTTTCCTTCTTAAGTTTCAGTATGTTTTACCTTTCACTCCTAAACTGACGAACTCAAAATACTGGAACGCTCTTGTATGTCCATTAAAACACTTGATTTTATTACTAAGAATTATATTTTATCTCCTTTCAGTAGGAGAAAGGCGCTGACGCCGTTCACATATGGAGAAAATTTTTATCTGTCGGGCACATAATAATATATATATGTAAATATATATGTATATATATACATATATATATATATATATGATATATATATATATATATATATATATATATATATATATATATATATATATATATATATATATATTTATTACCAGTTGATTCCACTGAAAAATTATATCAGCTTTCCAATCAAAAGGCAATGAATATTTAAATTGGACTGAAACCTGTCAACGACAAAATTCAGGATTACCCCCCACCTCCCACCCCTCCCCTCCCCTCCCCCCTTCGAAATTGTCTTAGGACTATAGTGGTCCATCCTTTCACTTTTACATATAAACGTACAAATAAAAGATAAATCCACGAGGGAACGAGAAACGATGGCCCTTTACAAGGCCTTTCTACTTATCGTCCTTTGCTTAGCAGAGGACTGCTAGGTAAAGGACAAGAGGTCGAAAGACCTTGTAGAACGCCATCGTTTCTCTTTGCTTCGAGGATTTTTCTTTTATTTCTTTATGTGTAATATTCACCACGTTCTACTTCTACGTGATTAAGTTATACATATAGATATACCTACAAATATACAGGGCGTCCATAAAGTCCCAGTACCATTACAATGATTAATTACTTGTAATGGTACTGGGACTTTATGGACACCCTGTACATATGCGTGTTTTCGACAAAAAAAATAAAATAAAACTTATTTTCCTCTTTGTGCTAACTTTTAGGAAAGAAAAACAAATTGCTAAACGCCCATACTACACTGGCCTTTTTTATATTCACAACAAAATAGCGAGATTTTTGGGAGCTGTTTGATGGGCATCCCCAACTGAATTGTTTCCCTTTGAAGCCGAAATGAAGGTTGTTGTGAAACGCTGACCCTCAGTTTATTCGCGCCCGATGAATTCCCTCTGTATTTCACTCTGGGACGGTCACCGTTTGATCAGGGAAACGAGTGAAAATATCATTATGTGCTCTTCACGCCGTACTTCATAATGCAGATTGCCAGATGAATTCTGTTGTCATAATATAATATATATATATATATATATATATATATATATATATATATATATATATATATATATTATATATATATATATATATAGATATATATATATTTATTAATTTTATTTATTTTCCCTTTCCCCCCGTGTACTTCACAACCATGCACAGAATAAAGTTCATCGTTCAGCAGATGAAATGGACAAAGACGTCACATAGATAACAGAGAAAACAAGGATTGACTGAAATGTAATGATTCATCTCTTAATGATTTTTTATTACTAATGCATTGCAGGTTAAGATGGGGATTATTAATTTCAAAATTTCGCCTAAGTATCTATATATATATATATATATATATATATATATATATATATATATATATATATATATATATTTTATATATAATAGAATTGCCAGTTGATTCCACTGAAACATTATATCAGCTTTCCAATCAAAAAGGCAATGAATATTTAAATTGGACTGAAAACCTGTCGACGACAAAAATTTAGGAGTAGCAAGCCCACCACCCGCCTCCCTCTCACTTTTCGAAATATTTATTTGCCTGATCTAATCACTAGATTCTTGACGTACTGCCTCTCTCTGAATCCCTGTGACCAGCTTATTTGTTGAGAGTGCTTGATAATATGTCCTCATACAACATAAGCCAACAAAGTACAAATGGCTATCATGCTACAATTTTCATTTCAGTAAAATATGTAGGGGGGAAGTGCCAACAGTGCACCTGATGGGGTACACTGTAGGCATACCTTATAGAGTTCCTTCAGCCCCTAGCTGCAGTCACAGTCTTCCTTTTACTGTATGTCCATTCATATATTTGTTCCGTCTTGCTATCATAGTGGAACTGACAGGTCTTCCTCCTGTTACACCTGTCAAATCTAAATGCTCTCAATTTCCTGTCTTGCAATGAATGACCTCATAGGCCCCAGTATGTTAAACCTCTCTATGATACTCACATTCATGAATAACCCATACTTTTCATAAAGTAGTATTGTGTACTTTTCAGATGAGGTCCAGTGGTTAATTTAATTAAATTTCCAAAACAATAGTTTTCATTGAATTACTCCTTTTCCAGTTGACATATACAATAAAAATAAAATGTTTAATGCCGCAATAAAAAAAAACAGAGCAAATAATAGTGAAAAAAAATATTGTTGTAAAAACCGATTTTTCCAGAAGCAAGATATGTCAGTTACTAGTGCACCTACAGGAACACTTAAAATCTGTTTGTCTGATGCTTAACTTTGTATAAGTGTTGGTGAATAGAAGGCGGTAAAACAGATGGACGATAAATGAAATTTGCCATAGAATAGGAAACTACAAAGTAGATATAGAAAAAAAAATTATGTTTTTATGGATTTTATCGCTACAGACCAACCTTCCACTTTAGACTTGATCCGTACCCGAATATTTTTTTGAAATTCTTGATTATGGGGCAACTTGGTAATCCACTAAAAAAGATAAACATATCAAACATCACAGACCTAACCTAACTAATTATATTCGTTTCCTTAAAAAGAAATCTAAAGCGCAAGACAAAAAGAATGCGTTCGTCCGTGAACCATAGATGTTCCAGGAAACGATCATACCAAACTCACTCAGAAGTACGCACCGCAATGCTAGCCAGTGAATAATGCATGGTATGTCTTGTCTATTGGTTTGCAATATTGCTAATGGGAAACACGCCATGTCTGTTGCGTCTACGATGCGCTTTGCATTAATGGGAGTTTGTCTTGTAATTCCTCACGGGACGAGTGGGTTCCGTACTCGACTATCAATCCGGTAGCCCTAGTTCGCTTCTCACGGAATCAGAGGAATTTATTTCTGGTGATTAGAGATTCATTCCTCGAGATAATATGGTTCGGACCCCACAATAAGCTGTAGGTCCCGTTGCTAAGAAACCAATCGGTTCCTAGCCACGTAAAAAAAAAAAAAAAAAAAAAAAAAAATCTAATCCTTTTGGATAGCCCTGGGAGAGCTGTTAATCAGCTCAATGGTCTGCTACTGGGGAGTTTTGTCTCCAACTGGAAGATGAAAGACGCTACGCTCTTGCAGTTTTCATTCTGTTTACTTCCATTACACTACAGTAGATATTTGTAGTAATGTGAT
Source organism: Macrobrachium nipponense (assembly GCF_015104395.2). Classification (NCBI taxonomy): domain Eukaryota; kingdom Metazoa; phylum Arthropoda; class Malacostraca; order Decapoda; family Palaemonidae; genus Macrobrachium; species Macrobrachium nipponense. The sequence continues at coordinate 4,517,771 of NC_087201.1, forward strand.
TGATCAATCCCTACATTATTAGCAGAATTCGGTGTCCATAAAAGCTGTTTATATGAAATTGATTGCTATAACTAGCTGATAATTAAGGAAGACACTGGTTGATTTCTGAACTGAATCCTTCAACTATTATTAAGGGGTCGAGCGTTTTCTAGCAAATGTCAAGACATCTTATCTACATTTCCCCTTTTACTCTAGAAGATGAAAAATTTCCATTCACGACGAAACAAAGATAATCATGCAAGATAAAGTGTCAAAAGAGCGTAGGACATTTGTGAAGAATATTCCTTCCGTTCCTGTTCATACGTGCGACATTTGTAGACAGGCTCATGGCGCAGTAATTCCAGGCTCCTCGCAAATTGAAATGTTTCCATATGATGTAAACTATGAAGAGATTTTGAGATTGATCAATTTCTGTAGCTGGGCCTGTCATCCATTACCTTAGTTTCTGTACCTTTATGCACATAGAGGGCAGTCTCACCCTTCCAGGAAACTGGAACATAGCAGCTTCAAGGACCTGCGGCAACTGCTAGTCTCATTGGATTGATTTAGGTGTAAGATATGAAATCTACTCATGGTAAAAGGAAGTATCCTACTACCATGTAACAGAAGAAATACGACCAAAACCTTTGGACGTGGTATTGGGCTCGTTACGGCACTCGCTTTAACGTTCGTTCCCTCCGTATTAACACCGTAACCCTCGCGGCTTCGATGGAGAGAGAGAGAGAGAGAGAGAGAGAGAGAGAGAGAGAGAGAGAGAATTCGCTGACACTAACGTCTTATCATTTTACTCCTTTGCCTTTCAGTACAATTTTTATTTTCCTTACAAAGATAATTTATTTTGACGCGAGGAGAAGCATATCATATTAAAAAAAAAATTCATTCATAAGGAAGGATTAATCTCCATTAATTTCTTTGTAATAATCGTACAATCATGAATGGGAATTTTTATCGTATACTCTCTCGTATTTTCAGAGGCAAGTTTCACATTTAGTTTGGGTTAAGTTCCTCTAGTTCACTCCCCCCCCTTCTCATCTCTCTCTCTCTCTCTCTCTCCCCCTTTATTTCTCGAGGGCTGTGCAACGCTAAGAGAGGCTAGTTTGTAGGACCGTGTCACTGGCTAGCCCTCATTATCAGAAATAAAACACTGTTCTCAATCAAGGACTAAAACACTTTAGAACAAACCGTTCATCATCACTTTATTGTGAGCTAATACAAGCCTCCTCTCGGTAGAAACACAAGGGCGGTTTTCACTAATTGGGCAAATGTTTCCTCAAGACCTGATCACATGTCATCTGTTTCTTCGCCTCATTTCGGTCCCATCAGCGACCTATCGCTTGGAATCCATTTAACCCACATTCCCGCGCGAGAGAAATGCCGATCTCTTCCGAATCTTGTCTTCTCCTCCTTCCTTGAAGTAATGAGAACAGAACCGACAGAAAGCGAGATATTGCTGTTATTAGGACGTGTGGTGGACGTAGAGGGAAGGTGGGAGATAAAGAAGGAAATTCTTGGAAGGATAGAGGAGTGGGAAGTTGGGGAGATCCTCAATAGATGAGGGAAACCCCCGGAATGGGGATGATATCGGAGCGGCAAAAACAGAAATGGAACTTGGCAAACTTCCATAACACACCAATTCCAGGTCCAGTGGAGAGTAAATAGTTATTTGCGAAGTTAAATGTCAAGCCAGCTTTATATCTTCTATCTGTCCTTCCATGAGATACATTATAGGTCTGTTTGTTCGGGGGCCTTATACTTAATTTGGGACGACCGCCTTCGTGGGAATAGGTTCTGTTTTATTGACGCCCATCACCGTTTCCAGATAGCTTTTGAAAGCAGTGGAGTATTAATTCATCATTAGTTTTGTTAAAATTTCTTATTTGCAAGTTATTAAAGATTTTGTCACTGGCTGTGATGATATTTTTTGTCGGTTGTGTTGCCATAACCGATTAATTTAAGTGCTTCTTTCGCTCAGATTTAAGGAATCCAACTCTGACTATGGCTGAGAGAGATTAAATTTCACAGGAACTAAACAAGGACTAACATTGGCTTATCATGTAACCGACATGATTGACGTTGAGTGTAAATTAACGAAAGAATATGCTGTAAGTCTGCAAATGATTTGCAGTCCGTTAATTATTTATTGGAATTCATAAGTTATATGCTTATTTTGTGTTGAATTATCTTCGAGAAAGAAGAGACTATTATTCCAAACTTGATGCAAAATTGAATGAGGATTTGCATTGCTCAGGAATGACAGGAATCTGAGAAGAGAGAGAGAGAGAGAGAGAGAGAGAGAGAGAGAGAGAGAGAGAGAGAGAGAGGAGAGAGAGAGAGACTCTCGATATATAGTTTTTTTTTTATCTAAGCAAGATTTTGCTGTTATTGAGATGACACTGAATAAAGTGCATCTCTTTCATTAGACAATAAAGAAACTTTTATTCGTTCGATGAACCTAATTCTAATTTGTTTATATCTGCAAAATCTTTACACCGTAATTTCGGTTTGCTTAAACAAACTTTAAACGTCCCTTTTGCTTATTTTCTACTTTTAGTTTTCTGTGATGCATTAGACTTCATCATTGATACGTTTGCAATTTTTCTTTCAAAGCCACTTAAGAATTTATCTAAAGACCTCATTAACGCTTTGGATTATTCATTACCGGCGAGAGAGCTTTAGATTAGGCTACCAGACAGAAAAATTAACCCGAATCAAGGAAAGATTCACGATTTATGGAAGAGAGTGATTCTGGTATATATTAGATGCTTTGTACATAGACTTTCTACGAGAATTTGATGCGCTAACATAATTTATGTTTTTTACCCATTTTTGAAAAAGGTTAATTGCAACTGGAATCATACTTGTAGTTCAGTCTTCCTATGACGATGCAGAAATTAGAGGGAAAGTTTGTATTCAAGGTAAATCTACAGACCAATTATTTCCCTGGAGCTACTTCAGCCTCTAGTTTTTCCAGATTCCTTTGTAGGGGTCTTGGGATCGTGCCTAGTGTTCCTATGATTATGGGTACAATTTTCACTGGCATATCCCATATCCTTCTTATTTCTATTTTCAGGTCTTTATACTTATCCATTTTTTCCCTCTCTTTCTCTTCAACTCTGGTGTCCCATAGTATTGCGACATCAATGAGTGATACTTTCTTCTTGATTTTGTCAATCAACGTCACGTCTGGTCTATTTGCACGTATCACCCTATCTGTTCTGATACCATAGTCCCAGAGGATCTTTGCCTGATCGTTTTCTATCACTCCCCCAGGTTGGTGTTCGTACCACTTATTACTGCAAGGTAGCTGATGTTTCTTGCACAGGCTCCAGTGGAGGGCTTTTGCCACTCAATCATGCCTCTTTTTGTACTGGTTCTGTGCAAGTGCCGGACATTCGCTTGCTATGTGGTTTATGGTTTCATTTTTCGTATTGCACTTCCTACATATGGGAGAGATGTTATTTCCGTCTATCGTTCTTTGAACATATCTGGTTCTTAGGGCCTGATCTTGTGCCGCTGTTATCATTCCTTCAGTTTCCTTCTCCCCTCTGTAGCCATTGCCACGTGTCATCGCTGGCTAGTTCTTTAGTCTGTCTCATGTATTGTCCGTGCATTGGTTTGTTGTGCCAGTCCTCTGTTCTGTTTGTCATTCTCCTGTCTCTGTATATTTCTGGGTCTTCGTCTATTTTTATTAGTCCTTCTTCCCATGCACTCTTTAGCCACTCGTCTTCACTGGTTTTCAGATATTGCCCCTGCTCTGTTCTCGATGTTGACGCAGTCCTCTATGCTTAGTAGTCCTCTCCCACCTTCCTTTCGTGTTATGTATATTCTGTCCGTATTTGCTCTTGGGTGTAGTGCTTTTTGTATTAATTGTCCACATGTTTCCTGGTTTTCTGATCTATGCTGCGGAGTTCTGCCTTCGTCCATTCCACTATTCCTGCGCTGTATCTGATTACTGGCACTGCCCATGTGTTTATGGCTTTTATCATATTTCCGGTGTTGAGTTTTGACTTGAGTCTCTGCATATATTCTTTCCTGATCGTGTCCTTCATCTCTTAGTGTTTTATATCCCCTACTTCCATTTATTACCAGGTATTTGTATCCAGTCTCATCTATGTGTTTGATGTTGCTCCCATCTGGTAGCTTTATCCCTTCAGTTCTTGTTTCTTTGCCCTTTTGTATGTTGACTAAGGCGCATTTTTCTATTCCAAACTCCATCCTGATGTCCCCAGATACAATCCTTACAATCTGGATTAGGGTATCTATTTCCTTGATGCTCTTACCATACAGCTTGATGTCGTCCATGAACATCAGATGGTTGATTCTGTTGCCCCTTTTCTTGAGTTGGTACCCGGCATCCATCTTCTGTAGTTCTTTTGTCATGTGAATCATGGCTACTACCAAGAGTAGTGGGGACAGTGAGTCTCCCTGGAAGATCCCTCTCCTGGTATTAACCTCTGCTAGTCTTATTCCAGGGCTTGTAAGTATTGTATTCCAGTTGTGCATTGTATTTTTGAGGAAGCTGATGGTGTTTTCCTCTGCCCCATATATTTTCAGGCATTCTATTAGCCATGTGTGTGTATCATGTCGAAGGCTTTCTTATAGTCTATCCATGCCATGCTTTTAGGCCTGTTTTTTCCCTTTCTCCCTACTGTTCTTCATTACCATTTTGTCTATCAGGAGCTGGTCTTTTGTGCCCCTACACTTCCTTCTGCAGCCTTTCTGTTGGTGGGGGATGGTGTTTGTCTCCTCTAGGTAGGTGTATAGCCTTTCACTGATGATACCTGTTGGTAACTTCCACATTATTGGTAGGCAGGTGATAGATAGGCCTGTAGTTACTGGCTATATTTCCCTTACTCTTGTCTTTTTGTACTAAGGATGTCCTTCCTGTGGTCATCCATTTGGGTGCATGGTGATTTAAGATACAATGTTGGAGTTGTTCTGCTATTCGTGGGTGTAGGGGCCGGGTTGAAGTTTTAGAGCCAGTATCCATGGACTTCATCGGGACCTGGGGCTTTCCAGTTTGGCATTTTCTTTAGTTGGTGTTCTGACTGTGTCTGTCGTGATCTCTGTGAATCTTGTTTTATTCTCCCTGTTTCTTCCTCCTTGACTTCCTGGAGCCATGTTGCATATTTGTTGTGTGATACCGGATTGCTCCACATGTTTTCATAGAGTCTCTTACTTGGTTCGGCTTCAGGAATTTCTTGGTGGGTGTCTTCCCCTCTTAGTTGGCTGTATAGTCTTTTATGGTTAGTTCCGAATAGTTTGTTCTGTTGGTATCCCTTATTCCTGTTCATGTACCGTTGGATCTTATGTGCTTTGGCCTTAAGCCTCTGTTTTTACATCTTCTATTGTGTTGTAGTCCCCTCTCTTGTACTTTGTATATCTCGTTGAGTTCCTCCCTTGTTTTCTTGCTTCTTTGCCTTTTTTCTGCCATCTCTTTCAGTTTACTCAAGTCAGATCTCATCACCATGATTTGCTTTTCCAGGCGCCTTTTCCAAGGAGGTTGCTGTTTTGGTTTCTGTTGGGTTGGTTGTGCTGGTGGTGTTGATGTTCGTATCCCCATCAGTTCTGCTACTAATCTTGCTCCTACATATGCCAAGTTATTTGTTTTTGTGATACTGGTGGTGTGTATTATGCCCATTATTTCATTGACCTCACTTGTTTTCTCCTTAATTTCTTGGCATTGTAGGCTTTCATGGAGGGGATCTTTGTTCTCTCTGTATCTGGTTCCATCCATTGTCTAATCTTTTCTGCCCATTCCGTCCTCTCTGTTACTTCGTCGGTGTTTCTTCGTGTGTCGTTGCTTGATACCTCATCATCCCTTTCGTCTTCTGTGGCATCGTCTCTCAGTTCGTCTTCGTGTAATTCGTTGTCGTGTGACATTTCCCTTTCCAGTTCTTCTCTTTCTGTTATTATTATTATTATTATTATTATTATTATTATTATTATTATTATTATTATTATTAGTTTCTCATATCATCCCTGTTATTACCATTATTATGATTATTATCCATTTTACTGCTTCAGCAACTGTGTGTATATTGCCGTTTATTAATTTTTATCATGCTAGCTCATGTATTTAGATTGTGTAAGTTACTGTCTGTATATTGTATATTCCATGCATATGGCCTTGAACTGACAATAAAATTTATCATTATTATTATTGTTATTACTATTATCATTGTTATTATTATCCGATAAATGCATTTCAACTTTTTATCCGTCTGCTCTGAAAGCGCACTGTACATCCATGAAGTAGAAACTTTGACAGCGATGATTCATCCTGTGACAAGCCTCATTGTTACCCATCCCTTTGCTTTCATTTTCCATTGACCTGAGTTTGATAGCAACTGGGCAATATCCATCTTCTCTCGATAAAGGAGAAAATATAATGATTATCATCAGCCTGAAAGAGTCTGGTAGATATTATCATCTATCCTAACCAATGTACTAACTGAGTTTGCTATTTGCAAAGTTGATTTGATCTTAGTTACCTTTTGCTCATTAAAGCTTAACCATCTTCAAAACACCCTGGTCAGAAAATTATTGCAAATCTCACTGATTTATAATATTCAACATTTATGATGCAATTACGGGTAAATGTCAGTGTCACTGGAAAAAAATTATATTGGTAGTAAACATATTAATCAAATTTAAATTCTTTTTGTTTTTGTTTACAATGTTACATGCTTTCAGTTTCATTTTACATCAAAGTGTTCTTCTTGACGTTAGGTGAGATATAAATTCAAATAGTACTGATAAAGATAAAGTAAATGAACCACAATAAAAGGGGGAAACTGGCTTTTAAACGCCAAAGACCTGTTTCCTTTTATAATGGATGTACGTCGTAATGGGTTTATATACCTCGTTGTCATTCATATACTGTTCGCCGCAGTGCCCATTGGAAACATTCAAAAGAGTATAGATTCATGGTATTATTCCTAGTCCAGAGATATTACCTACTCCAGTTATTTGAGATTTATAAGAAAATAATGTGAGTAAGACTGTCCATTACCAAGGTTCATCGCTTTTAGGAAACTGGCGTAATAAAGGTTATAATCTCTAGTTATTTTTCCTCATGAAAGATCATCTGAAATAATGTGGCCAATTTGCTTAAAAAGTTATGCATCCATTACTATTTTTGTCTTCAGAGAATAAATACAGTACAACTCAGTACTTACTGTTTGAAAGCAGCCTGGAAAGCTTGACTGTTGCCCACTATGATTGTTCGATGCAAACTTTCAGTCCTAGAAGAGAAAAGAAAAAAATAAAAGATTGTTCTTCTATGTGGTTACGCAAGAAGCCATTAATCATGATGAATACAAAAGCCTGTGTCGGTATGGACGACTTTTTTTTTCTTCGCTCATTCTTTATTTCTGTGAGATCTGAGAGATAAAAAAACAAAGAAGATTCCTTTATTTGGAAATGGGAAACAAGTAAAAAAAAAGAAAATATTCTATATTTTTGGAAAAAAACAGTTGGGAACAATGTACCGCCTGACGGTTTAGTATAATGAAAATATTGCTTGTTTGTAGTATAGCACAGCTTTTACTTATCTACACATGGGATACGTATGCAAAATAAACTTGTGAATTGTAACAAAAAAATGAAATAAAGTTTCGATGCATAAAACGGAAGTTTGTTTTGCCATTAAGAAAATTTTATAGTTCATTTCCCCAAGGTTTTTGTGGTTGTATAAATAAAGTTAGATAATTCAGAAATATTAACATTTGTTGTCTCTGTTATCTCTCTAAAGACGGAATCTCTCAGA
>NC_087201.1:4526041-4551041 GCF_015104395.2 Macrobrachium nipponense
TCTGAGAGATTCCGTCTTTAGAGAGATAACAGACAACAAATGTTAATATTTCTGAATTATCTAACTTTATTTATACAACAACAAACCTTGGGGAAATGAAATATAAAATTTTCTTAATGGAAACAAACTCCCGTTTTATGCATTGAAACTTTATTTCATATTTGGTACAATTCACAAGTTTATTTTGCATCCTATGTGTAGATAAGTAAAAGCTGTTCTTTACTGCAAACAAGCAATATTTTCATTACATTAAACCGTCAGGCGGTACATTGTTCCCAACTGTTTTTACCAAAATATAGAATATTTTCATTTTGGCCCAAGTCAGTATGAAATTGAATTACTAACGGAAAATTTTTTTGACATGTTTCCCATTTCCAAACAAAGGAATCTTCTTTGTTTTTTTTGTTTTTTTATCTCTCAGATCTCACAGAAATAAAGAATGGGCGATGAAAAAAAAAAAAAGTCGTCCGGACTGACACAGGCTTTTGTATTCATCATGATTAATGGCCTCTTGCGTAACCACACATAGAAGAACAATCTTTTATTTTTGTCATTTCTCTTCTAGGACTGAAAGTTTGCATCGAACAATCATAGTGCAACAGTCACGCTTTCCAGGCTGCTTTCAATCAGTAAGCACTGAGTTGTACTGGTACTTATTCTCTGAAGTAGAAAAATAGTAATGGATGCATAAGTGAGTGATTTAAAAAGAAAGAACACATTATTTCAGATATTCTCTTATAGGGAAAAATAACGAGAGGTTATAACCTTTATTATGTCAGTTTCCTTAAAGCGAGGAACCTTGGTAATGGACATTCTTACTTGCATTATTCTTTCATATATCTCGGATATGGTAAGGTAATAATCTTCTGCTAGGAATAAACCATAACTATAATCTTTTGAATGTTTCATGACATTGCTACGAACAGTATATGAAATGACAATGAGGTATATAAAGCCATTACGACGTTCATCAATAGAGCTCTTTGGTCCATTATAAAAGGAAAGAGGTTTTTGGCGTTTAAAAGCCAGGCTTTTCCCCTTTTTTATTGGCTTTGCATTTACTCTATCTTTATCAGTACTATTTGAATTTATATGTCATCTTAGCGTCAAGAAGACGACTTTGATGTAAAATTAAACTGAAAGCATGTAACATTGTAAACGAAAACAAAAGGTATTTAAATTTAATTAATATGTCTACTACCAACATAACTTTTTCCAGTGACAGAGATTTAACCGTAATTGGATCATAAATGTTAAATAATAAATCAGTGAGATTTGCAATCACTAATTTTCTGACCAGGGCGTTTTGAAAAAGATTAACCGTTAATGAGCAAAAGGTAACTAAGATCAAATCAATTTTGTAAATAGCACTCTTAACTCGATTACACTATTTAAGATAAATTATAAGATCTACCGAACTCTGTCAGGCAGATGATAATCATTATATTTTCTCCTTTATCGAGAGAAGATGGATATTTCCTAATCATAGTCAAACCCAGGTCAATGGAAAATGAAAGCAAAGGGATGGGTAACAATGAGGCGTGCTACAGGATGAATAATAGCTGTCAAAGTTTTACTTCATGAATAAAAATAGAAATTTGAAATGCATTTATCGGATTTAATAATAATAATAATAATAATAATAATAATAATAATAATAATAATAATAATAATAATAATAATAATAATAATAAATAAATAATAATAAATTTTATAGTCAGTTAAAGGCCATATGCATGGAATATACAAAGTACAGACAGTAACATGCACAATCTAAATACATGAGATAACATGATAAAAAATGCATAAACGGCAATATCCACACAGTTGCTGAAATAGTAAAAAAAGATAGTAATCATAATTATGGTAATAACAGTGATAATATTGAGAAAATAATAATAATAATAATAATAATAATAATAATAATAATAATAATAATAATAATAATAATAATAAAAGAGAGTTATAAATTAAAATCCAGCTAAAGACATTAGGTCTTTAGATCTTTATGAAGGAAATGTGAGTCTGTAGTCCGTTCCCTATTTCCCCTAACCCTCTTTTCTTATCACTTCTATATAAAATAGACAGTCATCACAGTAATCCCTGGAAAAAAGGGGACAGTCAGTAGAACGAGGGTCAGGGTCTTCGGAGATTTCTCGGGCAGCACCGGGGTCAGGTAGTAACTAATTAAACTTACTCACTTATGTTACCTCTTCGATCATTGTCATTAATTGGTCTGTGAATTTACCTGGAATACAAACTTTCCCTCTAATTTGTGAATCGTCATAGGAAGACTGAACTTTGATTCCAGTCGCAATTAACCTTTTTCAAATATGGGTACATAACATAAATATGTTAACGCATCAAATTCTCGTGGAAAGTCTATGTACAAAGCATCTGATACGAGTATATACCAGAATCCCTCCCTTCCATAAATCGTGAATCTTTCCTTGATTCGGGTTAATTTTCTGTCTGGTAGCCTAATCCAGAGCGCTCTCGCCGGTAATGAATAATCCAAAGCATTAATGAGGCCTTTAGATAAATTCTTTAGTGGCTTTGAAAGAAAAATTGCAAACACATCAATAATGAAGTCTAATGCATCACAGGAAACTAAAAGTAGAAAATAAACAAAAGGAACGTTTAATGTTCGTTTAAGGAAACCGAAATTACGGTGTAAACATTTTGCATATATAAACAAATTAGATTTAGGTTCATCGAACGAATAAAAGTTTCTGTTTTGTCTAATGAAAGAGTTGTACTTTATTCAGTGTCGTCGCAATACGAGCTAAATCTTGCTTAGATAAAAAAAAACAGTATTTATCGAGTCTCTCTCTCTCTCTCTCTCTCTCTCTCGTAGTAGCCATCTTGCTTGGTGAGACGTACCCGCGTGAAGTCAGATTAATCAACAGATATCACAAGTTTAACATACGACTAGAATTTGAGAAATATCTAGAAGTGTTCGTGAACTATCGGTGATAAGATTAGTGTGAAAATAGTAGGATAAAGCGTCTTCTAAGTTAGTTTATCAAGTGTAATACTATAAATCAGAACAAGATGGCAGTAAGTTCCAACTGCGGGAAGAGGTGGCGTAATTTAGCGTGTTTAGCAGATTCGCAATACGATGAGGTAGCAGGAAGGGAACTGGCATTTCTCATCTATGAAATCAGCAACAGTCCTAACCAAAAAGATACAAAAGCATTCATAGATATATTAGAAGGATATAATCCTTCAAACTGGAACAAATCTAATGAAAACATCTGAAAATAATTGAAGAAGTTCAAATAAAATCCAAGTGGTCAAGAGACTCATAAAGAAAATATACATAAACCAACATATTCCGACAAAGAAAATGAATAAGGTGAATCTTGTGAATATCCTAATTGATGCATTAGGAAAAGAATGCCAAAAGCATGCAAAACTGTGTAAGGTTTGGTATAGCATAGTCAATCCACAAAACCTAATCAGAAAATGTGCTGCATGCAACATTCCGACCCATCCACAGTGTGCTGAGGTAATACAAGATTTGAGAAAAGATACAAGAATTTTTTGTTCAACATGTCTATCATGGATAGACAATGTTATTAAATCAAGATTGAATGTACAAATAGTTGAGGATGAAGAAGAAGAGGAAGAGGAAGAAGAAGAAGAAAAGAAGAAGAGGAAAACGGAAGAGAAGTAAACAAAAATGAAATGACAGAAAAAAATAAGGAAAACAAAGAACAAGATAAAAGTATGGATGCAGAGATATCATTGATACTACAATATGAGGCAATAAAGCAGCATACCTACGAAGAAATAAATTACGATATGACAACAGAAAAGCAAATCCCGAAGAGGCTCTACCCAGATCTACACAATGACGGGAAAGAGGAAAAAATAGACAAGAAAGACAAAATCTGCAACCTTTTGAAAAGAGGGAATTGCAGATTTGGAGAAAGATGTTACTACAAACATCCTAAGATATGTCAAAACTATGAAATAAATATTGGTAAACTGTGGCATACTTAAGATGGATATGGGGATGATATTGCAGAGATCTGCATCCAAAAAATATGTAAAACTAAAGAAGGAAAAGGATGTAAGTTCGACAAAAAAATGCAAATATATGCACCCTGTAGCCATGAATCATAATCAAATAAATAACAACCAAGTAATAAAATCCAAAATAAGAAAGAAACAAATAGAGAGAAATCAAGAATATCAGGTAAAAGAGAAAAGCAAACCACAATGAGATATGCAGAGGTGTCAGCAAAAAATTTCAAAGCATCAGCTCCGAAATTCTACTCAAGAGATAATAACTGTATTTATTATGCAAGAGGATATTGCAGAAACGGAAAAAAAAATTGCAGATTCAGACACAAAAATGAAATAATTATGATGAAGGAAGATCAAATATTATGGAAAAGTTGGATTTTTAATGTCAGAATTTCTGGAAATGAAAAAAAGAACAACATACCAGAACAGGAAAGAGACATGGGAAAATCCTTATTACTACCATTATTAAATGAAGGAGAAAACACGCAAAACATCATAGTGATGAATGCGCAGGGTTTAGTTACGAGTAACTCAAAAAGAAAAATAGAGTACTTAGAAGAACTAACCCAAAATGAAAAAGAAAATAGATATAATGAATATAAGTGAAACCTGGTATTCCCAAGAGACTGGGAATGATGATCAAATAAAAGTGGGTTCCAAACTTATAGATCAGATAGAAAACTAGGAATCAAGGGGGAACCGCAATATATGGGAAAGACAAAAAACAAGGAAAAATATATGAGAAATATAGTAACTCAGAATGTGAACTAATAGCGGTAGAATTTGAATCTGAAAAATTGATGAACATAGTAATATATAGACCTCCTAATACTAAAGAGTTTGACTTAATAATTGGGAAAATTGGATGATATATGTAGAAATCAAAAGGACTGGACTATTCTCCTATCTGGTTGACTTCAACTTTCCTTTCGTAGAATAGAAAGAACGAATAGGAGATTGTGGTTGTACTTATACATATAAAAAGAGAGTAATAGTAGTGCAGAAGATAAGAGGCAATTTGAAAAAGCTATTAGATATGCTACTAGAATACAACATTCAACAAATAAATCACCTGCCAACAAGAAAGGAAAATACTTTAGACCTAGTATTTGTGAACGAGATGAATTATGTTAAAGAAATAATAGTTTATAATGCGAGTATTTCAGACCATAATGTCATAGAATTAACAGTTCATTCCAAAGCAAGTGAAAATAGAGATAAGCAAGAAATGAAAAAGTGGGAAGGATATGGAAAATACAACTTCTACAGTAAAAATATAAATGGTCAGAAATTAATGAAGAATTAAACAAAGATTGGGATAACATTTTCGTAAGTGATGACATAAGGGTAAATACGGAGATATTATATAAAATATTGGAGAAAATAGTGGAAAAATATATACCGAAGAAGAAAAGTAAACATCATTCATGCATACCAAGAGACAGAAGGATCTTGTTCCAGAAAATCAGAAAGTGGAAAAAAGGTCTTGCAACAAAAGAAAAAAATGCATGGAAAGTTTATAAGAATCTAAAAAGTAAGATAGAAAAATGCAGAACAAAAGATTATACAATCAAAAGAAAATGAAAAACGGGACTTGGAAGAAAAACCCTATTAAATATCAAGCAAAACCCCAAACTATTATACTCATATGCGAAGAAGATGAATAAAAGAAGAATAGAAATAGGCCCTCTGAGAATTGAAGGGAGATTAACGAATGAAAAAAAGGAAATTTGCAACATACTGGCAGAACGATATAAGAGAGAATTCACCCCTAGAATAGATAATGAAGATAATGATATAGAAGTAAGGAAGAAAATAGTGAATATTTAGCTGACATAGAAATTAATGAAGCTGATATTGTGCAGGCAATTAATGAAATTAAAATGGAGCTGCTGCAGGGCCGGATGGAGTCCCTGCTATTTTGTTAAAGAAAGTAGTTCATTCTATCGCAAAGCACTTGCAATATTATTAAGACAAAGTGTAGATACAGGCAAGATTTATGATGAGCACAAAAAATTAGCATATATCACCCTACTTTCAAAAGTGGATCAAGACTAGAGGCAAGTAATTATAGGCCTGTGAGTCTAACATCACATATTATGAAAGTGTATGAAAGGGTAATGAAGAAAAATATTATGAAAACATTTAATAAAAAATAATTTGTTTAATATAGGACAACACGGTTTCGTACCCGGAAAAAGTACACAAACCCAACTGTTAGTCCACCGTGAGAACATATTCAAAATATGAAAAGCGGGGAAATGAAAACAGATGTGGTTTATCTAGACTTTGCAAAAGCTTTTGACAAAGTAGACCATAATATATTAGCAAAGAAAATTAGAAAACACAATATCGTAGATAAAGTAGGAAGATGGTTAAAAGAATTTTTACACAACAGAAAAACAGATAGTTATTGCAAACGATGAGAAATCGGATGAAACCAAGGTAATATCCGGTGTGCCACAAGGTACGGTGCTAGCTGCAATATTGTTTGTTATTATGATTGAAGACATAGACAGTAATGTTAAGAATTCGGTAGTGAGTAGTTCGCTGATGACACAAGAATAAGTAGAGAAATTACTTGTGATGAAGATAGGAACGCTCTACAAAGAGACCTTAACAAAGTATATGATTGGGCAGAGGTAAATAGGATGGTATTTAACTCTGATAAATTTGAATCAATAAATTATGGAGACAGAGAAGGAAAGCTATATGCATATAGGGGACCTAATAATGAGACAATCACAAATAAGGAAGCAGTTAAAGACCTTGGTGTGATGATGAATAGGAACATGTTATGCAATGATCAAATAGCAATTCTGTTGGCAAAATGTAAAGCAAAAATGGGAATGTTGTTACGGCACTTCAAAACAAGAAAAGCTGAACACATGATTATGCTTTATAAAACATATGTTCGTAGTCCACTTGAATATTGCAATATGATATGGTACCCACACTATCAAAAGGATATTGCACAAATAGAGTGTACAAAGGTCCTTTACAGCTAGAATAGAAGAAGTTAAGGACCTAGACTACTGGGAAAGACTACAATCCTTAAAATTATATAGTCTAGAAGGAAGAAGAACGCTACATGATAATTCAGGCATGGAAACAGATAGAACGGAATAACAGAAAATATCATGGAACTAAAAATATCAGAAAGAGCAAGCAGAGGTAGATTAATAGTGCCCAAAACTATACCAGGAAAAATAAGGAAAGCACACAGGACATTAATCCACTACAGCACCAGCATCGAGTAATGCAGCGGTTCTATCTTCAATGCGTTTGCCAGCTCATCTGAGGAATATATCAGGAGTGAGCGTAGATGTGTTTAAGAATAAGCTCGACAAATATCTAAACTGCATCCCAGACCATCCAAGATTGGAAGATGCAAAATATACCGGAAGATGTACTAGCAACTCTCTGGTAGACATTAGAGGCGCCTCACACTGAGGGACCTGGGGCAACCCGAACGAACTGTAAGGTCTGTAAGGTAAGGTCTCTCTCTCTTCTCAGATTCCAGCCATTCCTGAGCAATGCAAATCCTCATTCAATTTCGCATCTAGTTGGGAATGGTACAGTCTCTTCTTTCTTAAATGATAAGCCAACGTTATGGTCCTTGTCCAGTTCATGTGAAATTTAATCTCTCTCAGCCAAAGTCAGAGTTGGATTCCTTAAATCTGAGCGAAAGAAGCTCTTAAATTAATCGGTTTTGGCAACACAGCTGCCATAAAATACATCACAACCAGTGACAAAATCTTAATTAACTTGCAAATAAAATTTTTTTTACCAAAACTAAAGATTAATCACTACTCCACTGTTTTCAAAAGCCATCTGAAAACGGCGATGGGTGTCAATAACACACAACCTATTCCCATGATGGCGGTCGTCCCAAATTAAGGACAATGCCCAAACAAACAGACATAATGTATCCCATCGAAGGACAAATAGAAGATATAAAGCTGGCTTGACATTTAACTTCGCAAATAACTATTTACTCTCTGCTGGACCTGGAATAGCTGCGCTATGGAAGTTTGTCAAGTTCCATTTCTGTTTTGCCGCTCCGACATTATCCACATCCAGGGAGGTCCTCCCCTACCCCCCACCCCCCGCCCCATCAATTGAGGATTCTCCACCTCCCCACTCCTCTATCCTTCTAAGAATTTCCCCCTTTATCTCCAAACCTTCCTCTACGTCCGCCACACGTCCTAATAATAGCAATATCTCGCTTTCCTGTCGGATCTGTTCTCATTACTTCGAGGAAGGAGGGGAAGACAGGATTCGGAAGATATCGCCATTTCTCTCGCGCGGGAATTTGGTTTTAATGGATTCCAAGTGATGGGTCGATGATGGGACCGAAATGAGGCGAAGAAATATAAAACATTTGCCCAATTAGTGAAAACCGTCCTTGTGTTTCTACTGAGTGGAGTCTTGCGTTAGCTTACAATAAAGTGATGACAAAGAAAAAAATGGAGATTAATTCTTCCTTATGAATGAAGTTTTTTATGATATGCTTCTCCTCGAGTCAAATTAAATTCTCTTTGTGAAGAAATTAAAATCGTACTGAAAGGCAAAGGAGTAAAATGATAAGACGTCCTTGTCAGCGAGTTCTCTCTCTCTCTCTCTCTCTCTCTCTCTCTCTCTCTCTCTCTCTCTCTCTCTCCATCGAGGCGATAAGGGTTACGGTGTTAATACGGAGGGCGAGGTCCAATACCACGTCTAAAAGTTTTGGTCGTATTTCTTCTGTTTCATGGCAGTAGGATACTTCCTATTACCATGAGTAGATTTCGTATCTTACACCCAAATCAATCCAATGAAAGTAACTGATGCCGCAGGTCCTGGAAGCTGCTAATATTCCAGTTTCCTGGAAGGGTGAGACTGCCCCACTGATGTGCATAAAGGTACAGAACTAAGATGATGGATGACAGGCCAGCTACAGGAATTGATCAATCTCAAAATCTCTGCATAATTTACATTATATGGAAACATTTCAATTTACAAGGAGCCTGGAATTACTGCGCCATGAGCTTGTCTACAAATGTCGTACGTATGAACAGGAACGGAAGGAATATTCTTCGCAAATGTCCTACGCTGTTTTGACACTTTATCTTGCATAATTATCTTTGTTTCGTCGTGAATGGAAATTTTTCATCGTCTAGAGTAAAAGGGGGAAATGTAGATATATTGTCTTGACATTTGCTAGAAAACGCTCGACCCCTTAATAATGGTTGAAGGATTCAGTTCAGAAACCAACCAGTCTCTTCCTTATTACCAGCTAGTTATAGCATCAATTTCATATAAAAGCTTTATGGACACCGAATTCTGATAATAGTGTTCAGATTGATAAATCACGTTACTACAAATATCTACTGTAGTGTAATGGAAGTAAACAGAATGAAAACTGCAAGAGCGTAGCGTCTTTCATCTTCCACTTGGAGACAAAACTCCCCAGTAGTAATTACAAGATGATTAACAGCCTTCCTTGGGCTGGCCGAAGGATTAGATTTTTTTCTTTTTACGTGGCTAAGAACCAATTGGTTTATGAGCAACGGGACCTACAGCTTATTGTGGGATCCGAACCATATTATATCGAGGAATGAATTTCTAATCACCAGAAATAAATTCCTCTGATTCCTCGTTGACGGCCGCGGGGAGCGAACTCGGGCTACCAGTTTGATAGTCGAGTACGGAACGCACTCGTCCAGTGAGAAATTACAAGACGATCTTCCATTCATGCAAAGCGCATCGTAGACGCAACAGACATGGCGTGTTTCCCATTAGCAATATTGCAACCAATAGACATGCCATGCATTATTCACTGACTATCATTACGGTATGTACTTCTGAGTGAGTTTGGGAACATCTTTGGGTCACGAACGAACCCATTCTCCTTGTCTTGTGTTTTAGATTTCTTTTTAAGGGAACGAATATAATTAGTTAGATTACGTCTGTGATGTTTGATCTCTTTAGCTTTACTGGTGGATTACCAAGTTGCTCCATAATCAAGAATGTCATAGAAATATTCGGGTATGAATCAAATTTAAAGTGGAATGTTGGTCTGTAGCGATAGAATCCATAAAAATATAACTTTTCTCTATATCTACCTTGTAGTTTCCTGTTCTATGGCAAATTTCGTTTATCGTCCTTCTGTTTTACCACCTTCCATTCACCACAACGTACAGAAAATAACATCATCAGGCAAACAGATTTTAAGTGTTCATGGAGGTGTATTATTAGCTTGCATATCTTGCTTTTGGAAAAATCAATGTTTTACAACAATATTTTTTTCACTATTTTTTGCTCTGTTCTTTTTATTGCAACATTAAACAATTGTTTTTTTTATTGTGTACAGTCTACTGGAAAAGGAGCAATTCAAATGAAAACTCTTCTTTGGAAATTTAAATCAACCACTTGACCTCATCTGAAAAGTAATACTACTTTATGAAAAGTATGGGTCATTCATGAATGTATCATAGAAAGGTTTAACATAATGGGACATATGAGGTCATTCATTTCAGGACAGGAAATTGAGAGCATTTAGGTATGAGATGTGTAACAGGAGGAAGACCTGTCAGTTCCACTATGAATAATTGTTAGGAGAAGGTGGATAGCAAGATGGAACAAAAATATGAATGGACGTACAGTAAAAGGAATGACTGTGACTGAAGCTAAGGGCTGAAGGAACTCTACAAAGTATGCCTACAGTGTACCCCATCAGGTGCACTGTTGGCACTACCCCCCTACATATTTACTGAAATGAAAATTGTAGCATGATAGCCATTATGTACTTTGTTGGCTTATGTTGTATGAGAACATATTATCAAGCACTCTCAACATATAAGCTAGTCACAGGGATTCAGAGAGAGGCAGTACGTCAAGAATCTAGTGATTAGATCAAGCAAATGAATATTTCGAAAGGGGGGAGGGGAAGGGAGGGCGGTGGGTGGTGGCTTGCTACTCCTAAATTTTGTCGTCGACAGGTTTTTCAGTCCAATTTAAATATTCATTGCCTTTCTGATTGGAAAGCTGATATAATTTTTCAGTGGAATCAACTGGCAACTATATTATATATATATATATATATATATATATATATATATATATATATATATATATATATATATAGTATATATATATATATATATATATATATATATATATATATATATATATATATATATATATATATATATATACGTGTGTGTGTATGTGTATGCTTACGCGTGTTACATCCCTTTTTCCGGCATTCTTTCATAAATAATACCTCTTCAACAGCTCCAGTGAGCTCTTTTTGTCTTTGCTGTTTAATTGATGGACCCTATTTTTGGTTGAACTATATGATGCTCTTTCCTTCTTAAGTTCCGGAATGTTTTACCTTTCACTCCTAAACTGACGAACTCAAAAATACTGGGAACCCTCTTGTATGTCCATTTAAATACTTGATTTTATCACTGGGAGCCGTTAACAATTATATTTTGTCGCCTTTCAGTAGGAAAAAGGTGCTGATAACTTTCTCCTGACGCCGTTCACATTTTGCAGGAATTTTTTGTTATTTCTAATCCCCATCTTAACTTGCAATTCATTAGTAAATGAAAAATCATCAATAGATGACTCATTTCATTTCAGTCAATACTTGTTTTCTCTGTTTATGTGACGTCTTTGTCCATTTCTTCTACTGAACGATGCACTTTATTCTGTGCAGGTTTGTGAAGTACAGGGAAATATAATATAATATATAAATAGGGAAATAATATATATATATATATATATATATATATATCTATATATATTATTATATAATATATATATAATTATCATATATATATATATTATATATTATTATTATGTATATAAATAAAAATATATATTATAGATATATATATAATATTAATAAAATATACTATATTAAATATATATATATATCATATATATATATCTATAGAATATAATATATCTATATATATATATATATATAAATAAAAAATATATATAATAGATATATATATATATAATATATAAGATATATATATATATTATATATATATATATAAATATATATTAATATTTAATGGGGAGATTCCCGCATTCCCGCATTACTCATTAGGTAAGCGTGTAGCACGAACGTCAGGCAAACCAACACACACAAAGCCTCTCTCTCTCTCTCTCTCTCTCTCTCTCTCTCTCTCTCTCTCTCTCTCAGCAATCTCTCTCTCTCCACTCTAACAGGTAATGAAAATGAGAGAGTCGCATCATCAAAATAAACATTTATTAACAGTGAATAAATAATGAATCAATTCTACTAAAACCCCAACAGTAAAATGTCTAATAGTAATGGTAGTCACCATTAGTCACCAAAAAGTCTACACCCATCTGGGAACTCTTTGTCCCCCTCCATTGCCAGTTCTGCCAGAACCGTCTGTTTCAAAGACACAGAACACATCCCGGTAAGTACACACACAAGATTAACAATCATAGGTTAAAGATTGGTTATTCTTAAAAATGTCAAACAGACAACAAGCCGCTCTTTGGCTAAAGTAATTTAACTTGGCTAAAGTAATCTTAACACTCACCCAAGCAACGGGACTATTTCGCACACTCAATAAAAAACTCCCGGCGAACACCACGGCATCTTGCCTTTCTCTCGAAGACGCCTCTATCAAAATCCCCCCATAGACTTGTGTATGAAACTATTATAGGGAAGTGGCGCACACGCACATATGAACGCACACTTCGTTAACGCCACACAATTCTGGCCGCAACCAGTTTCACAAAGGCACTTTGAGAAGAGTTAATAAACTGTCGTGCATTGACTTGTCTAACTAAGCATTTTTATCTCACGCCATCCATAGAAACTCATTGTCAGCTTTCTCAGGTCGTCGCCTCTCACTGTTCTTCACATTCCATAGGTCACAGAGAACACATGGACAATATATTATTAATCAAAAACCCTAGGCCTACATGGCTCGGCCACTACCACGCTAGCCCCCGCCTAGCAAAATAGCTTATATAATCTAAAACACATTGGCCGGCTTAAAATAAAATATAAGTAATAACTGCACGTCTCTGGCATTATAAAATAAAGTCTGTTACTCTTATATCTCCAAATAACACTTGACGCATTTTCTCTCTTTTTTTCTGCATTTCGGATTCTTGAATATCCCTCTTTGCTTCTCTGCAACTAGCTGCACAGACAGTAGACTGTAGGAAGACGGAATGCCTCCCTCATCGTAGAAGACTTCTCACGGCTTCTGCAGATCCCCAAAAGACACGCTGTAGAATTTCGCGATCACCAAAAACGGCAGCAACCTCTCTGCACGGCTGGTGGACGTCTTGCTGGCGTCGGGAAATGACTTTTTTGGTGTGTTAGTATGTCAGTCAAGTCTTTGGTCAATCTAAGAAAATTAACCCAGACATACTACTTCTATCAACAAATGATCTCAAAAAGTCAGAAATACTAACTGAACATCTCCCAATTAACTCCCTTTAATATGACTACTAAATCATAAGTCATAATCACAACTCTCAAAGAAAAAAAAACATCAAGTTCTCCAACTCAATTCTCCAAACTCACACATCAGCACACACACAACTCAGAAATCACAGCAAATCCACGGAATTCTGCACTCATAATTCAAACTCGAACGTTCTCATAAGAAAAAAAAGAAAAAAAAATCGTAATGAGCCCAAGGAAAAAAAAGAATCTCGTAACACACCCAGACCCCCAAAAAATGTTCTCTCAAGCTCTGATATCTGAACAACCCACAAAATCAGCAAAAATCTCCAATGTTTAACAGCAAAAACCCCTTTACTGCACATGCAATTAATTACAATGAGACTTAATGTCAAACTCCCATTTACGTAAACAACAACTCCCGATAAATCACATCTCCCGGTAAAAAAAGAATGCTATTTAAAACTCAATCCCCAAATTACCTTTCATAGGAAAAGGAAGAAAAATAATAAAAAAATGATAATCACAAGTAGGTTTCCCCAATCACAAAATACATAATACATGTATGATATACATAACTCCCCCACGTTTTTCCCAAGAAATGCTCCCTCTAAAGTTACGGAATTTGCCAGAAAGCAAACTCTTACCCATGCGCTTTCGTGAAATGCTATTATCAACATTTCCAGATATTGCAAAAGCTCTGAGCTATCATCATCAGAGGAAAAGTCAGCACACGGCTCATCACATCGCTTGTCAGCAGAAAAATCGCCAGCGGACGTATGCTCAAACAGCAGCATAAAAATTGTCCAGTCAGACACATAAGTTTGGAAAACTCATGATTCTACAGAAACAGGTCTAAGTGACACATTTCACAGAATTAACTCCAGGATATGACTAATGTGTTCAAAAATTTGTCTCAAAGACTTATTCTCTCAACATGACTCTGCCCAATTATATGTCTCCAAAAATAACACACTTGTGAACATAAAAAATGCACACACCTCCATAGGACTCGTAATGCAGTAATGCTACTCGCCTCTAAATAGTCACGAGACCAAAAAGGAAGAACCACAGAAATCTCCTCTTGGCTCAAAAAAAAAAAAAAAACTCCACATATAAATATGTGACACCATATTAATAATAACACCACTCCGGTTATAAAGATATTTCCTCTCTTTGGTTAATAACCACTACCCTTATATTTCTCTCTTATTTCTCCGATGTCCATATGTTAATAAAAAATGACCACCACTCCAGGAATAGAGAATAATCACCTCTATTTCGGCAAATATAAAATATTTACCTCTATTTCCCCAATAACTCCATGTGGAATAAAACAAGGCTCCAAAAAATATATCTCCAAAAAAATGTGCACTCAAGGCAACTAACTCACACACTCACAAATATTGCCCCATAATCTCCAAATATGTGTCTCCATTTGCAACAAAGATGGCTGCAAAATAATTAAACTTAACATAGCTCATATCACCATTATTGGCAAAAATCAAAAATGGCCAAAAATATATCTCCAATATATTATATCTCAAATTATAACTCCAAAATAATATATACCTCCAATTATAACTCCAAATAATATATCTCAATTCTCCAGAGAATAACTCAATGTTATAGTCAAAAACTATAAAACTCTCTCCATTTAGCATAATTGCCTAAAAAGGGCAAAAACTCGGGAAATAAAACTGTCTAGAAAATTCTATAAAAAATCACCGATGTGCCACAACTCATCATAACAGAATTCCAAATTCACAGTGTCTTAGCCAAGACTTCTCCATACGCACTACGACATAGGTCACTAGAAAACTAACCAAGTTTCCTATCTCTCTCAAAGTTGTCACAAATACAACTAAGGTATTGTGCAAGAAACTCACAATTTCTGGAACACAAATATCCAGAGAAAAAAATGTAGTGCCACTACGTATGCATTCAAAACATGCAAGAAATTCTCCCGTGTATTTCTCTGCAGCATCAAATAGCTAAAACACGAACACGTTCCCGAACAATGACTCTAAGTCACGAACTGAGATATTAAAAAAAAATATTCACGCCAACTGGAGAGAAAAAACAAATTCTAATTTCCAAAAAAGGAGAAAAGAAAAATCAACGGCCTTGTTAACTATCTCCCGTAACTCTCTAGATGTTAAGCAATTATCTGCTGAACGCATAAAAAAGAAAAAAAAAGCTAAAATAATGTGTTGTTAGTTCCACCCAAATTCAAAAAAAGATTTCACCACCTTTGATAATGCATTAAAAACACCCACGTATTAGTATAAAAAAAATCAGTATCAGAAGTATCATCATCAGCAAAATCACCAAATTTGCTATCATCAAAATCACCAGTATCGGTATGAAAAAAAAATATCACCAATGTTAATGCTTATCCATTCTCCAAGAATTCAGCACAAAACTCAGCAAAAGTTCAGCAAGATTCAACACATTTCACCAAGATTCAGCCAGATTCAGCAAAACTCAACCCTCGCGAATCACTGAAATATTCTCCAAAGTTACAAAAACTCAACAAATAACTAAGACAAGATCTCTCCCATTAATTCATCGTAATAATTATCCATGAATAATTATCTGTAATAATTATAAAATAATCTCCCATGAAATATCTCAAAATCTCTCGTAAAACAAGTCTCCCGTAATGATAATTATACTTAAGCAACCCTCCCGTGACACATCTCAAGTATAACAATTATTAATAATAATAATAACTCTCCATAACAATAATTCTCTTGCAAAGATCTCAAGTAAGGGTAAATTCAAAATAGCATACACAGTATTGCTGAACCTCATGACACACAATTTCTCCAGCATACACCATACATCACCACTCGGCACCATTTTCAAAGTAATCCCTCTAACACAATAAAAAAAATAATAATAATCTGTGTCTCCCCAATATATTTGTGTCTTCGAAAGCGCAAGGAAAACATACACCCATACAATGCATTTCAATTCTCTCTTTATTTCCTTTTCTCTTCATCCAAGGGAGAAAAAAAAAATTTCTTTTCTAAAAAAAAGACTACGGGCATTTCACTTCAACAACTAATCAATCAGCTGATGTCCTAGCATTGGAAATTCATTGTCAAGGGCAAACCCATCCCCCAACACCCCAACACAAAGAAAAAAAAGGAGTTCACCCCCAATGAGAGAAAAAAAAAAAGTTTCTCCCCCCCGTAAGCATTGAAACATCCCTCAGTCAAGTGATAGGACACTCCCCCGAGGCATGCACTAGTACCCATCTCCCCTTGAACAGTGTCTGAGGACCCCCTCTGAGGTATACAAGGTATACACCAGTACCTTTCCTTGCACTATCTCTCGAGGGAGGCCAGTGGTACCCTCGCATGCACATGCACTATCCCCAGAGGCAGGCCATACTCCCCTTGCAATGTGCTGAGCCCGTGAAATTGTGGCCGCTCTTGTCTCCAAGCCAAATATGCTTATCTAAGCACAGTTCACATGTATAAATACATCTCTATACACTCTTATGCATTTTAAACAAAGACGAATACGTCTGTCATAAACACATGCAAATAAAGAAAACATGTCACTTCTGCTACTATGGGCAAAGACAAGAAAAATTTTTGAACTCTTGAACCAACCCCATTACACTGAAATATTTAAAACAACCCTCCCCTTTGATAAACAATATTTCAACACTCACCACTCCATAATGGGAACAAAAATAACTCGGAATTCGTGTAATGCACGGCAGTGATACACGCACTAATAACAACACCCGCACGGCCATCTCGGGATGCACTCGTCATTACACAAGCAAAAGTCATACTGATTGTGCCCACTGCTCCTAGGCTGACTCCCTGGGAGAAATGCTGAGTCCAATAAAATCCTACCCACTCCCTTCTGTTACAGGCCAGATAGATATTTCTCATTTTTTCTCACTAAGTAACTGAAAACTAACAGTTTAACAATTTTCCACAATCCCACAAAGGCTTTGTTGTTCGAAAACTATCGCTAAGCCATAACCCATAACCCCTTTATTTTTTTTTTAACTGGTCACCTATCTCTTCATTGGCGTTCCCAGGCATAAAAAAAAACTCTTTTATACCACTTTTTTAACTGCTAGCCACCAAATCCTGTAATGGGGAGATTCCCGCATTACTCATTAGGTAAGCGTGTAGCACGAACGTCAGGCAAACCAACACACAGAAAGCCTCTCTCTCTCTCTCTCTCTCTCTCTCTCTCCTCTCAGCAATCTCTCTCTCTCTCCTAAGCAATCTCTCTCTCTCTCTCAGCAATCTCTCTCTCTCTCCCTAAGCAATCTCTCTCTCTCTCTCTCAGCAATCTCTCTCTCTCCACTCTAACAGGTAATGAAAATGAGAGTCGCATCATCAAAATAAACATTTATTAACAGTGAATAAATAATGAATCAATTCTACTAAAACCCCAACAGTAAAATATCTAATAGTAATGGTAGTCACCATTAGTCACAAAAAGTGCTACATCCATCTGGGAAACTCTTTGTCCCCCTCCATTGCCAGTTCTGCCAGAACCGTCTGTTTCAAAGACACAGAACACATCCCGGTAAGTACACACACAAGACTAACAATCATAGGTTAAAGATTGGATATTCTTAAAAATGTCAAACAGACATTTTCTTTTTTATAGCAATAAAAAAGAAAATGGACGAATTTTACCAACCCAACACGATGGCGAAAAACGAGGAGAACTGATTATTTACCAAAACGTGTACCTTATGGGTCTGCATACAAGGAGGATTGCTGCACACTACGCGGGATAATAAACAGAGGCGTAACCCCAAAGCCCCTTACCATAAATAAGCCTCAGGATTTATAGTAAGCCCAACCTTGCAGCGCCTTAATAATGAAGAACAGCACCGCTCTGCGGGGGGACCGAAGGAGATGTGCACGAATGTAGTTTACAAATTTACTTGTCCAGAGGAGGTGTGTAAACCTCACAGCCAAAACTACATCGGGCACACTACAACGACCCTTCGGAGACGTCTGCTGGCTCATAGAAATCAAGGGGCCATCATCAACATTACATAGATGTTCACGACAGGAAGCCATCTCTACAAGAGCTCATAGAAGGCACCCAGGTCGTGCACAGAGAAGACAATTACGGTCGTCCTCTTAATAACGGAAGCGGTGAGCATCGCTATTCAGAAGCCGACCTTGAACGTCCAACAAGAATCGGACCATATACTCCCCTCCAGCAGGAGAAGGAATACCCAAGCCAACAGGGACCAGACAGCGCGCCCCAATCCACCGAGAACATCGCGCCCCTTGGACAAGCATGAGAAGACCCAGTGTCAGCGAAAGTCAAGTAACATCCTTACTCAGGTCGCTGAGACCCGCCAACACGAATCAGCAACCGTTAACCAACGTAGACCATTTTGGACACACACACACACACACACACTCAAATTTAAATCATACACATTTATGTATAAACAGAAATTATCTCTTGTACCTTTATGCATGCTATAAAATATATACATATATTTGTACTCCGTATTTAGATTTCTATATTCATTTTCATTCCTGTATGTAATTTTGTAATTTTTATCTAAAAACCAACATGTAACATATTAAATTTTAAACCATACATTTAAGGAAACTCTACCACATGGCATTGTATTTTGAATATTTATTTAACCACTGTTTAAACTTTCACTCTTATTGTCACAGTACATATGTCCTTATGTTCTTTGTAACTAAAACAACGCCCTTAAGCTGTTAATCCCTAGACTAACCAGTACCCATACCTCAAGGTCATACCTCCCACACGATGAGATAAATAGGCCGAAAGGTCAGATTGTAAGTCAGTAGTCGCTTGATAATGCCATAAGGGAAACGAAACAGCTGTCGTGACAAAATTCAATAAATGGAAGAAGGAAGTCTGCGTATTTTTCACCAGAAATTGACGAACGAGAATCGGAAAAAACTTCGTCGGTATGAAGATACCTGCAAGAAACTTATTGATGCCACTAAAGCAATTGCTTTTAACGAAAATTGTATTAGAGAAAAACTATGCCCTAAAAGTATATATATATATATATATATATATATATATATATATATATATATATATATATATATATATATATATATATATTCTACAAGATTATGACAACAGAATTCATCTGGCAATCTGCATCATGAAGTACGGGGTGAATAACTGCATTTCGATAATAAATTGTCGAGCACATAATATTTTCGCTCGTTTCCCTGATCAAACGGTGACCGTCCCAGAATGAAATACAGAGCGAATTCACCGGGCGAATAAACTGTGGGTCAGCGTTTCACAACAATTCATTTTCGGCTTCAAAGGGAAACAATTCAGTTGGGGATGCCCATCAAACAGCTCCCAAAAACTCTCGCTATTTTGTAGTGGATATCAAAAAGGCCATTGTAGCGGACGTTCAGCAATCTATTTTCTTTACTAAAAGTTAGCACAAAGAGGAAAATAAGTTTTATTTATTCATTTATTTATTTATTTTTTTTTTTTGCGAAAACATACGTATATATACAGCATATCCATAAAGTTCCAGTACCACTACAAGTATTTATTTATTGTAATTGTGCTGGGACTTTATGGACACCCTGTATATTTGTAGGTACGTCTATATGTATAACTGAATCACGTAGATGTGGAACGTGGTGACTAATATACATAGATAAATAAAAGACAAAATCGACGACGGAAAGAGGAAAGATGGCGTTCTACAAGGTCTTCGACTTCTCGTCTTTTACCTAGCAGACTTCTGCTAAGTAAAGGACGAAAAGTCGAAAGACCTTGTAGAAGGCTATCGATTTGTCTTTAATTTTTACGTCTATATGTAAAAGTGAAAGGATGGACTACTATAGTCCTAAGACAATTGTTATCATAATGGCTACCATTCCGGGTCTCATCCATTTTCACGGATAGGTTACAAGACTCAGACCTTAATATTAGTAAACAAGTCTTAGTGTCATAAAACCCTTTTAGACACAATAAGAAAAATATATAAAACTAAATTACGAGAAAAATAGAAAGAAAAAATGTATCAAGGCATAAAGAAAATTAGAAAGATGCTGCTAAGAATACTGTCTCAAGAGTAAAAACTGGTACAAGAACCGAGAGAGAACAAGGCTGAAAAAAGATAATATTTTCTAAGTACATAATGTGATTTTTTTTGTAAGTAATCGTTACTTGTCTAGGGGACCCTATACTCAAATTAGAAAAGGCACATTTCACTTGGGTAATTATTTCAGACTATTTACAAAATTGCTGTTCCTTGTTTAGTCAGTCCCCTAACTTCTATAGCTGATACCTCGATGGGAATGTGGGAGTAATTTTAATACCCTTGAATGGAATCCATGGAATCTGCCAGATTACATCTCAAACACTAAGACGGTCGAAGATCGCACCAAGGAATGAATCTTAGCATTTCGACATCAAGATCGATTTAGGATCCAGTCTTGACCAAATAGATCAAAATATATTTATTATTTACGTTTTTGTATTTCTCCTCGGCAATAAAAAATAATAATAAAAAAAAAAGGGGGAACCAAGAATTTGCATTCGGGTTTCAAAAGCACATGCTGACGGGAGAAATGAGTCAGAATTATTTTTAAGCAAGAGCCATACAGGGTCTTCCACATTGCGTCAGTCTGAATAGTCTGAGAGATCAGTTGGTGTAAGGTCAGTAAGGGACGTGTATTGCTCTAGCAGTACATTCTGAACGCTTTTTAGTTTTGCTTTTTGTTGATCACATTCACCACTTTATAATTACAGTGGAAGAATACCGCACTCCTTACTAATTGTTTTTAGTGGCAAAGTCGTTGAAACTATAGCTTGCCAACTGCCTTAGCATCTGTCCGTCACCGTGTCTGTCACGCTCACTAAGCTCTCGCGGTTACGGCAAGGCAGTTTATTAGATGTCAAACAAACTTGTTGAGAGAGAGAGAGAGAGAGAGAGAGAGAGAAGAGAACTATTGATGGACAGTATCTGTTATGTTTACCTGGTGATCTGGACATCCAATTGGTTCAAAATTTCTCAGGTCAAATTTGGTGCGAAAAAGTAGACCATTATGCACATATGTATATAAAGAGAGAAAGTCCAGGTGTTCCCTCTGTCAAGCAGACAACTGATACAGTATGAATAAAATGAGTAAATGACTGAAATCTGAAATCGTTCTAGTATTCAAGGTATTTGTGGACATATTGGTAAAAACTTACCACTGATATAGAAGTGAAATGAGGGGATTCAGGATCAGTGATTGTTCCGACAGTAACTAAATCATCGTCACAAAAGTAATTAGAGAATAAGAACAAAGAAATAGGATGGAAATGGCGAAACATGTAACGAAGAATATGACGTAATTCACGACACATGGAGACTGGCCAATCACGGGTCCAGTGTAGGCAGCCCTTGAGATATAGAGAAGTCTATCGTTTTTCGAAGGTAGGGCATCAATCTCAACTATCTCATTCCATCCCAGTTCTGACGCAAATGTCTCCTGCAAGAGCTGCAAAGACACTCTCCGCTTTCCAAGACAGGATAAAGAATATGCTGTCTCTTTACTGATATATGATGATGGTATTGGTGGCAAAAAATAGAGTATGTGATATTTAATGTATATACATAGACCCTCCAATAGCCGTAATATTAATAGAAACCATATATATATAATATACTAATATATCATAATATATATTATTATCTAATAATATATGTATATATTATAGATAAACAAAATATATATATATATATATATATATAATATATATATATATATAGATATCGTATATATATATATATATATATAATATATATATATATAGTATATATATATATATATATATATATATATAGATTTATATATTATATATATATAATCCCCTTAACTCCTCGGTAGAAAAGTAAGTAAAACAGTGACTTAGAACGAATACTTTCCTATTATATTCTAAGTTTTCAAGTTCCTGTGTTCACTTACCTTTCCTTGGATTTAAGAATAGAATTCCAGTACGTGTTCCTTTGTTCTACATTGAATAGCAGTCTAGGAACGTCTCATACCGTTTCTGGATGGTCAGAAAAAAACCCAGTTTTGCTTCAAATTGTTTGTTCTTATCTAAATTTCTTGACAACCGCTTCTTTATTGTTCTTTCTTGCAATACATTTTCTAATTTGAATCGTAGATATCTCTGTATTTAGTTTTATATACAATCTATTATAAGCATTCTATCTGCAAATAAAGAAAAATAAGTAGAGTTCACAAGTAAGGTAAAGTTTTCAAATTAGCACTGTATTTAAACTTCTAATTACTCTCATCATAGATAGAATTTCCATAATTTTCTAATAACTGTTGTAATGTTAAGATATGAACATTGTAGATTCCCAATTACAGAAGATTAAAAAAAATGAACACATTACAAAGCAGTGCAAATTCAGAAAGTCATGAAATAATCTAACTGATTCGTTGCTGTAGTCAACTCTCATCAACCTGTATGGTTATCTTAAATACTCTTGACGGGATTAATTCAAGTAGCAGTTTTCAGCCCATTGTCATTTTTGCTTATCATATTCCAGTCAGCTCCCTCTTTCACGATACCTGTCCATTTCTCAGGTTCTATCTTATCTATGTCGTCTTCCGAGTCACATTGACTAAACCAGGAGTTCTTCTTAACCTTTTGATGACTCCACACCCCCAATGAATTCCCCAATATGGTTCCATACCCAC
Source organism: Macrobrachium nipponense (assembly GCF_015104395.2). NCBI lineage: Eukaryota > Metazoa > Arthropoda > Malacostraca > Decapoda > Palaemonidae > Macrobrachium > Macrobrachium nipponense. The sequence goes on from NC_087201.1 coordinate 4,549,259, forward strand.
TTTGCTGAAGTCCACTTAAGTCCTACAAATAAAATGTACAGAAATATCCAGAGGTCAAGACTCATAACACCAGCATGTGGTTCTCATAACCTATAGGGGTTTGAATACCCCCTGTTAAGAAACCCTGGAATAAATAATCTTTTAATCTGAAATTGCGTTTTGTCAAGCAGTTATCAATGAAAAAGTTTGCTAAGGGTAGTATTAGCAGTCTGTTAATCATTGAACCTTTTAGAAAAGCAAACTGCTCGTTGTGTTCGAAATTTGAAAAAAAAAAACTTATGCGTTTATTTATTTCATTTTAGAGAATGCCTTGAAAAACAATGGCCTGGTAATCGTGTTTTCTTAGGTGTGCTTATACATCTGTGTTATTTCAACGTGAAAAAAATATACCTATAAAAGTCCATTCTTCGGAAACAACATTATATTATTTCCCTAAAATAGAAGTTATAAAAATTTTCATACCTAAAGATAGAGACATTCATAAATAATTTGATATGTTTTAACAACACCGATTAATATGGAAAATGGTCAATGTTTTCCGGGTTAAATACCGTCCCAGAGAGCATGACATTGGACGTGTGTGTGTGTGTGTGTGTGTGTGCAAAATACAATTTTAAGAATTTTCTCCTCCTTAGCACGATGATAAAAGTCATTACTTTTAATACAGAGCTATTTATCGATCTGGTTTAGTAAGAAGAAGCACTTTTGATAGAAGAATTTCCCGGCAAAAGTGATTCAACGTTTATAGCAATTGCATCATATGTCATTTTCTAATCGTCCTTCAATTGGGAAACTAAGAACATCATGAGAATTACTGCGAAATGCAAAAGAAAATTCATCAGAACAACCACCCGCGAGTTTTCCATGCAAATGAAAAATCTCATTATCTAGGCGAGGAACTTTTCCCATTCTGTTTCCTCCTCACTGATACACTGGGTTTGGGGGGTGTGGGGGGGAGGGGCGGGTGGTTGTTTCCTCCCACACATAATCTGGCGTGGAATCGGACAACTCTTCCGTGATTGGCTCTTGATACCGCGATGATACCCGTTGGTAGTAAACGTAATGACGTTAATTCTTGTAAATTATAGTATGCCAAATAACAGACATTTATTAGCATTTATCGGCCCTTATAACTCCCTTTATATGGTGAATCTCTCTACTATTAGTTCCTCGTTGGACGAGTGGGTTGCGTGCCCGCCTATCAATTTGGTAGCCCGAGTTCGTTCCCCGCTCCTGCCGATGTGGAACCAGAGGAATTTACTTCTGGCGATTCATTTCTCGAGATAACGCGGTTCGGATCACACAATGAACTGCAGGTCCCGTTGCCAGGTATGCTGCTGGTTCCTAGCCACGCTGTTAATCAGCTCAGCGGTCTGGTTAAACTACAATGTACTTAACTTTCCAGTTACCTGTTACTTAGTGCCAAACTTCCCATGTTGCCGTCATTTTCTGAGATTTTGAAATATGTGAAAAAAAAGTCTTGAATGAGCCATAACCGCGTCTAAACGCACGCTTTGTACGGCGTTCATTTCTTCCGTTGTTTCACAAATGACAAGTCAGTAGCTTGTTACAGATTTTTACTTTTTTAATTTTTTTTTTTTTCACGATTAGTGGACGCACTCCAAGTAAGGACATTATTATTTCAGTATTGTCAGGAAAATTTATACGTAAACATCGCTAAATCATTCGAAACAGAATTATTTCAAGTAATCAATGAGGCACTTAGAAGAATTATAGATTAATCCTATGAATAACAAAGTCACACTTGAGGCACTATCGAGGA
>NC_087201.1:4556041-4568541 GCF_015104395.2 Macrobrachium nipponense
ATAAGTTTCCTAAGAAATTACAGTCTACTTTATAGGTCACAATCAGATTGACAAGATGTAGGGAATAGTTGGTAATTATCAAAAACATAGTAGACAAGCTTGATTTGATAACTGCTATATCCAATGTCAAGCAATTTTCATTTATTGGCTATCTACCTATTTACTGAAAAAAAAATAGCTGGTACCGTATATTGGCTTTAAACCTTCACCAATAATTATCGTCAGAATGATGACTTCATGAGGCTCCACCCACTTTCGCCTCGTTATAATTCAGGATAACACTGAAGGCTACCATGGGCATTGTTGGATTAGAAAATTTAACTTCTGGCTTTTTTTAAAACTAATTTCTCGAGTAGTTGTAAGAAGTGCTAAATGATCCTCAAGGATCCCAGCAGTTGGCCTAAACGTTTAATTCATGTATATTACTGCTATACTGTTGCGGCACTACTGCTACAGTAGTATTACTACGCTAGCACTGATACCCCACCCACATCTATGTATCGTTCCGCCATTCATAAAGTCTTTGGGTTCCAGGGATGAGCGGGGCAACATTTCGTCAAAAGGCGTTTGTTTACCTTGCTTACGTAATGAATGTTTTTCGACTCTTGGCTCGTAATCATTGGCCATGGCGTCGGCTGGATCATTTTTACTCTATAAATATTAAAACTATCGGGTTTAGGTTATTGATAATGCTGACAAAATTAGTGTGTGGTTGTAAAATATACATATGTCAACTTTCAGCTACATCCGATGCTTTGACAAGGAGCAAAGTCCAAAAAACCGTGTTACAGAGACCCTGAATCTCATAGTAGTTGATTTGTTGTCCTCACAAGATACTCAACTTTGAAATTTTTATTTCTCTTTATCATTATTATAATTCCTTCATTTGATAATATATTTTCTCTCTTTCTCTCTTTTTCTTTTCTTTTTAACGTGGCGTTTTTAGAACTTCGTATTTTTTAATGATCAAGCAATGAGAGAAAATGCTGTTTGCCTAAAAATACTGACGATAATTTTATAACCATCATGCTAATTATTTACATTTTAAAAGTCTTCGTCATTGGGGAAGGTTTTCTAGGTGCAATGGAAATTGAAAATGTTCAAGGCATAAAATCTTGACTTTCGTAATACCTGTCTTCCGCTTCAGGTCTTTAATCATGCTCCAACGAAAGAATGCGAATAATGACGAAATAAATTTCCATTGCACAATGAGAAACAATATCTTGGCTTATGTACAAAAAGAATGGAGTATAATGCTTCTAGAATTACGATGTCGACGTATGTCGCTCTAAATTGCAATCCTCGGTAATGAAATGAAACGAGAGAGAAAAATCAAGCATGGCTGAAGACATTTATATTCTGACATTTATATTCTGACAGAAATAAAAAGGTCACCAGATGCTTCTCTCGCAAGGGAAAATAGATAACATAATCAACAAAAACTGATGAAATTTGGGAAAAAACTTTTTTCTTTATGGGAGCATCGTGGAAAATGGTAATCGGTGAGGGCAACGGAAGATAAAAGGAATTAACTTGGCTTAATCTTAATATATACATCAAAGCGCGGAATACAAAGTTAAGGAAATGAAAATGCAAATGACATAAATATAGGTAGATTGTGAACCTAATCTAAAAAAAATTATTTGTGCGTTTTGATGACTAATTTAGCATTTAAAAATTTAAAACTTACGTGTAACATTAGTAATACGAGCTTATGGTCTGGACCTTTCACAGTTTTATGAAATTATGCTTGTTTTATTTTCATAAGTGAATGCATATATGGGTTATATACTTAATACTATATACGTATATAATATATAATAATTATATATATATATATACTATATATATATATATACACAATATATTAGATTATTATTTAGATTATATATATGTTAATATATGTATCAGATAATATAATTATATAATATTTATATATAATATATATACTAATATATGAATATGTGTAATAATTTATAATATATAATTATTAATATAGTATATATATATATATACATATATATATATATATATATATATATATATATATATATATATGTATATATAATATATATATATATATATATATATATATATATACACACACAACATAGGCATGAAATATGGAGATGTTTGAGGGAGAAGATGGTGCCGGAAAAGTATGTCGGAATTATTGAGATGTACAGGAATGTGTATACTAGAGTGAGAAGCAGTGTTGGAGAGACAGATGGATTTGAGATAGGAGTTGGATTACACCAGGGATTGGCGCTTAGCCCATTCATCTCCAACATCGTGATGGATGTAATTACCAAGGATGTTAGAGAAGTAGTGCCATGGTGCATATTACATGCAGATGACATTGTGTTGTGTTCAGAGGAGAGGGAGGAGTTGGAGGGGAGGTTGGAGAGGTGTTGAGCAGCACTTGAGGAGAGAGAAATGAGAACAAGCAGACCAAAAACTGAATACATGTCTTCCAGTATTACTGAGGATGGTGGAAATAGCATAAGGTTGGGTGGGGAAGAATTAAAGAGAGTACAGAAGTTCAAATACTTGGGGTCCATATTAGAGGATAGTGGAAGCATGGACCAAGAGGTGAAACATCGAATCGAATTCAGGCAGGATGGAATAACTGGAGGTCTCCATCAGAGGTCCTCTGTGACAAGAAGGTTCCTCTGAAATTGAAGGGAAAGTTTCATAGGACGGTGGTCAGACCAGCAATGTTATATGGAACAGAAACAGCAAGTATGAGGAAAACAGAGGAGATGGATGTAGCAGATATGAGAATGTTGAGATGGGTGTCGGGAGTAACAAGGGAAGATAGGATCAGAAATGAGTATATAAGAGAATCGACAAAGGTAGTTGAATTATCAACGAAAATACGGGTATGGACAACTGTTGCGAAGAGAGGAACATCATGTTGGAAGACATACGATGGAAATGGAAGTGCTGGGTAGAAGGAAGAAGGGAAGACCAAGAATAAGATGACGTGATTGTGCAGGGGAAGATGTTACAGAGAGACATTAACGAGAACGATGCACAGGACCAAAATCAATGGAGACGACTCATTCACAACAGCGACCCCGAATAAAAAATGCGTTAAAAACTGGGAAGAAGAAAGAGATGTTAATCTAAATAACGTTTTGATATCATTATCTCAAATAAAACCAAACTCTCATCAAAGTGACTCTACCACAGGCATCACAGATAAAAAGTAAATAAATGTCCATTCCTTTCCTCTAAGTGGAATTGATACGAAATGTCTACCTTTGAAAAATATCTAAATATGAGGAATAATTATTTGCATATTAATGTTTAGTATAGAAACGACCGTTTGATGTTCGACTTTAAAACAATGTGATAAAGGAATAACACTTTCATCGCACACAACGTCCCGGACAACCCCCACCCCCACCGCCACCACCACCACCACAACACCTCCCTCTACACACCACAGCGCGAACAAATCACAGCTGGTGGCGTTATGACATTCACATATTCGGCCAGTAAATCATTATGGTCTGGTTTCCCCAGCCGTCGTCAGTAAGAGAAATTAACCGCGATATAAGTGACGTATCATGAAAGGTCAAATGCCAACAATAAAAAGTTTTTATGGATCCTCCAAAATGTGATAAATGATTGGTGATATTTTCAGTATCTAATGGCAATTAAAATGGCACTATTACAATAAAAAGAAATAGAACTCATCGTTTTTAATTTCATATTTGTAGTAAAAACCGTTATAAAAAAAAATAAGGACTGTCCGAGATGTCATCATTCAAAACTTTTGTTTTCTTTTTTATCCTTGTGATATATATTTTGTCTTAATGTATTCATTTCACCACTGTACCGTTATATGGATATCAGTTTAAAAATTACTTTTCCTTTCCTTTTTTTTCTCCTTTTTTTTGCTTTCAGCATTCCTTTTGTTCAATTCAGTTACTCTGAAAAGAATTTTTTTTCGTATATCCTTTCCCACTTTAATCATATACTTGTTTCTCCTTTTAAAAGTCTATCATTTCTTTGTGCCTCATTTGCTTCAAAAGCTATTGCAGTAGACGATACTATTTGTAAGGTATACGTGAATAAGAACTTTATCTCGAAAGATACTGGTGATTGATAGATATATACATTCCTTGAATATTGTTAGCTTTATTTAGTTTTATATCTATCTATATATATATATATATATATATATATATATATATATATATATATATATATATATATATATATATATATATGTATGTATATTATATATATATATATATATATATATACATATATATATATATATATATATTATATATATATATATATATATATATGTAGTATGATATATATATATATATATATATATATATATATATATATATATATATATATATATATATATATATTATATATCTGTTTTAACTTAGACAGCCACTTAAAGTAGAAAAAAAAACAGAAAACATGCAAATCGTGTTGTGGCACATATCTGTCCAATTAATTAAATGAATGATCCTTTCACTGGTAAGACTCGACAAAAAGAGAAAGTGCTCTCTTAATGGCCCTTTTGTTAGACCATAAGGAGATGTGCCATTTTCATATGGTCTTAGCGGTGGTTACTTTTAGTTACTCGTAATTGATGTTAACTTTTTTTTCGAGAAAAAGGCCAACTTGAAAAGGACAAATAACTCGTTTTTATATCGATTTACTCAATAACAATCATTTCCAAAGGAGAGTTTAAATGTGTGGTTTATTTTTTCGCAGTTATGTCAATACAATATCATTACTTTTCACTAATGATGGTTTTAAAAGTTATCATAAATCATTCATTTATAATTTATGGTGCATATATCAGATAACAGGCGGTAATCAACAGAAAAAGGTAAAAAGAAAACGAAAACATAAAAGAAAAAAAGAAAAAAAGAAAAAGGACTAGGCTGTTCGTCGAAGGTGAAGGAACGAAAGGCGTTTGTTTTGATTTCCCGAGAGAGAGAGAGAGACTTATCTCTAGAGAAACAATGCTAAATAAGCAAATACCATGCCAAGCACCCCGCAGGTTTTGTATAGGTTTGATCAAGACGCTATCTTGTGTTTGTAAAGTAAGTATATCTTAGTTTAAACCAGACCACTGACTTAGTTTTTTTAACCAGACCTAGAGCTGGCCCCAATGATTAGATATTTTTACGTGGCTAGGAACCAATTGGTCACCTAGCAACGGGACCTACAGCTTATTGCGGGATCCGACCCACACTATATATATCGAGAAATGAATTTCTATCACCATAAATAAATTCCTCTGATTCCGCATTGGCAGAGCCGAGAATCGAACTTCGGACCACCGGATTGGCAGCCGAGCGCGAAAACCACTCGTCCTGCAAGGAGCATCTTGTGTTTGTAAGCTGTAGAAATTAAGTCTACTGTAAATACATTTATTGTTATAAAATTCTTTATTATTATCGCATTTGTAGACGCTTGTATACCACAGATAAAAGACGTAGTAAAATTAGATTTTAAAAATCAGATAGCCGAGTTAGTAAAAAGTTGCGAAGAGTGAGTTGGTTAAAACATCAGCTTTCTGCCAATTCTATAAATGAGATGCTAACACTCTTAGGTGTCCATTTTTGGATAAACACAATCTTTTCGCTTACTCGGGGAATAAGCCTACAAACTACTTTGTTGTTGCTGGGGATGAAAAGGAAAGATCTATGGAACAGCCTAAAAAGGTCTGAAAAAGGTGTTTTGCGTTGAGTTAAAGATACAGGAAATTTAGGAAAAGATATTTTTTATTTATTTATTAGAACGAAAATATAAAAAATATAAATAACGTGCATGTTAAACAGTACAGAAAAATGATTTTTTATTACAACTGCTGGTAATCATTAGAAGGAAAATCTTGATAAGAAACTAAATAGAAGAAAGTGCTGATAACAGTAGCGTGAATAATGGAATTTGAGAATCGTAGAGGCAACCATTTTTCTCCGAGCAGTTTCAGCTGCGTTTTCATGGAAGATGCAAGTCGCTGTTCTCCAACCAAAGTATTTTCAGAATATTCAGTACTGTTATATTTCCTTGTGACAATTATCGATATGTGTTTTAAACCTCGTGACGTCAGAGTCTAATGTGAAACAAGTGTGATAGTGTGAGAGGCGGACAAATAAGATGAGAATTACTATAATTAGTGCAAAATGGTGGTAGATAAGGCTCAGAATTGTAGAATGAGAGTTTAATTCTTGGGGACAATGTACTTTTGTTAGTTCATTCTGATATCGCAATTCATGACAGGGCTTCTGATCTTACGTTCTTCTCTGTCATGACATTTCAGTACTATAAGAATCTGCTATTGTAATCCTATAAATGAAAGGCATTGAATACTGTCTTATTGTTGCTAACTGAATATCTTTCCTATTTTACAAACAGACCTAACAGAGACTTAGGCATTACTGTCCATGGATCCAGCTTATTTCCCTAAGGCTAATGACTAGGAACCAGTTAAACCAAAGACATCGAAATTAGGGACTGGCTGCATGGCGTCATGGAGGCTGTTGTCCATTTTCAGGATCTTATTTGCTGGATTTAATAGGATGCATAACGCAGGACAAATAGTAGGTCATAACCTGGGACCTAATTTTGCATAAATGACCGCTGTGGATTCAGATAAGGCGACATCCGCTGTTTATCTCGCGATGTTTGTCTGGGAGAACTAGCGGCGGTGTGTAAACGTACGTGATGTTGTTTCGACTAATTGTATCTAGAACTGAAAGAATCGGCTACTTTCCCCACTGTGATTTTAGTTAGACTTTCCCAGACAGAATTCTCCTGTCCTGTTTAATGTTCTTATCAATCAAAATATTGGAGTGAAAATAACGTTTTCAAATTAGAGCAAAAATGATATCTTTTCACGATAAAATACCTTTCTACTGAAACCCATTAATCATAAATAGACTTAGACAATGAAGAAATCGCCCAGGTTGTCAAATTCGAGATTGGGAGGAAGAATGACCACTCCCATCCCATTCTCTGCCAACCTGTTTATAAGATGAGGGGAAGGGAAAAAGGCCTCCGCACCGTGTGCCAGGTACCCTGACAGTCACAAATGACACTGGGTGCCAGGTACTCTGACAGTCATAAATGACACCGGGTGCCAGGTACCCTGACAGTCACAAATGACACCGGATGTCAGGTACTCTGACAGTCACAAATGCCCCCGGGTTAAGTCTAGAAGGAATCTGTAGGTTGTCTCTAGTTAGAGGAGATATTCTACCGTTGTCGTTCAATAGATAAAGGGTCGTGATATATATATATATATATATATATATATATATATATATATATATATATATATATATATATTCATATATATATATATATATATATATATATATATATATATATATATATATATATATATACAGAGAGAGAGAGAGAGCAGAGAGAGAGAGAGAGAGAGAGAGAGAGAGAGAGAATTTGGTAATAATGTACTTTCAGCAAATACAGTCATATATATGTGTGTGTGTGTGTGTGTGTGTGTGTGCGTGTTACGCATATATACAAAACAACCCTTTCGTGAAGATAACACTGTCGCAATGTTTCAAAATAATAATGATCGCGTTTAACCTGCTTATTGAACTGTTGCCAAAAATTATATCGAATGCCGCATCATTGTATATCTTAGACATAAAAGTATAATGACCACAAAAGTACCGGTTTGTGATATTCATGGAACAAGTTTCAATTAAAGATGTTTACAAAAATAGCTTCATAACAATTGGCAACATATCGTCAAAATACTTCAAAGGTATTCCGATTATTTGGCGGATTCGTCAGTCTTTATTTCCTTAAAACTCTAATGAATTTTTTTCGTTATTTGACGGATGACCAGAATGCGGAAGGAAAAATGAACATGTATATAGCTGGTTCCTTTACGCACCTCAGAAAACTCCTAGTTTTATAAAATCCGCAAAAAATGTGTATAATACGTGACCTACTTTCTATCAATGTCAAGCTAGAAAGCTCTCTGGACATATTTCCAGAACAGTTCCCTTTGAACGCCTGTCTGTTTACCAAATCTGGTTACTATCTGAGATCTGACAGTCTTCTTCAAAGATTGGGAGCATACGTATAGTAGTCTCCGTGCCATTTCAATTTCCTTGTTTCTGAAGTTACTGGATGATTCATCTTGAGTTTGGATAGATCAAGATCAAATCCAATGTATCCAGATCCAGTTCCAGACCTGTCTGGAAGAATGAGTTGACTCTTTCTTAACCAACAGACCCTTTTGTAATGTTAAGGTCTTACTGTAGACTCTTAGATGCTAAATGTTACCATAACATGGACACAAGTATGCTAGTAAAATTAATAACATATAACATTACAAACTTTAGTCTCTCTCTCTCTCTCTCTCTCTCTCTCGTCTCTCTCTCAGGTAATTATGTGGCCAAACATAAAGCAGATTTCATTAGATTTGACAACGATGGTGATCTGTCTCATACATAAGAACCTACCCTATCTCTCTCTCTCTCTCTCTCTCTCTCTCTCATCTTAGAAGAGAAAGAATATATATATATATATATATATATATATATATATATATATATATATATATATATATATAGCTCTCTCTCTTAGAGAATATATATATATATATATATATATATATATATATATATATATATATGTAGAAGAGAGAGAGAGAGAGAGAGAGAGAGAGAGAGAGAGAGAGAGAGAGACAGCGAGCGACTAAAGTTTGTAATTAGGTCCATGTTCATCATAACTCAACAGTAGAATGTTTCTAGCCTAAATACTATAGTATCCGTCTAACCATAACTATGAGATATTAAAAGACAGTTAAATTACGAATGTATATGCATTAGATTTATACGTGGCATCTGACTGGCAATCCATGACACTAACCACTATACTAGCGGACCTGTCATACTCAATACTCTAAACGGTTATGGTTCGATTTTGCTGAAACGTTTTGTCCAAAAAGGTCAAGAATTTCGATCTAATCATTTTCATTTTTCATCCTCATACAGCTGTTACTCAGTTGAATAAGGATTCAATTATTATTTAACAACGATTGGGTGAGACTATTATAGGGCGTGTGGTTTTATCATAAGGCTGGGATGATTGATTCCTCATGAAGCTTCGTGTCCAGATCTACGGATGATTTATTTCGGAAGGGTCGTCTCGTCCTTTATGTTGTGGCGGCAGATTCGCTCAAGGTGTGGAAAACCTATTTAATTTCATAGGACACAATGTAATTATAAACTTAGGAAAGCAGCTACTCCAAAAACTTACTTATACTTTATAAGTAATGATCGTTCGTAATACATTGCTTGGATGTAATAGTAGTTCCTTTGAATGGGGCATTAAAATTTTTTCCTTGGGCTTAATAAATTAAGAGTAACATTACGCAATCATTTAACCAGATTATAGCAATATTTTTTAGCATTTGTTTTCCAGGAGGAGTGTTTTATGAGGGTCAAATTGTTTAAAACGGATCAAAAGGATTTGCGTGATGCTCACAGATAGTTTAGCTTGGATATTTTAATTTTTTTATATATAATTTAAGTAACGGCTGCTTCTGGTATTCCTGGTATTACTATCGGTGTTGCTATTCCCGATTGGCATTCCGTTGCATTACATACATTTGTGTATACATTTGCCATGAACCTTTTTCCTCAGCTTAAACTAGATTATTTTTGGTACAGAATTTACTGATGTGTTGTTAATAACAATCGGTATGTCATCCGTTTGCTTATATGTGAACTTCTGTTCATATATATATATATATATATATATATATATATATATATATATATATATATATATATATATATTATAAACAGGAAATCCAAATAACGATAAATGAGCACATTTCTTTATGAGTACCAGTGGTTGTTTATGAAAGGGAATATGCAAAACGCATCAACAAGTGTTACTTCTCATTGCTGCAACTTCTTTGTGTTTAACCTGCCTGCTAACCATGGCTGGATGCATCCTACGCAATCACCAAGGAAGGTAAGCAGTCCTTGTTATATCAAGCAACTGTTGACGCTTCACATCTGTAATGCTTTTTTTCTCGGATCTCATCTCGCTAAAAAAAAAATAAAAAAAAATAAAAAAAACTCTCCAGTTCCCCCAAAGAAATTTCTCGCCTTAATTAAGAAGCTGCTTTGAACTTTGAGGGAATATTCAATTATTACGTTCCACTGCTTTCAGACTGAAGCCGTCAAAGACAATATACTTTACTCTGACCTCTTGAGTAGCTGTCATGAATATGATGACGTTTGAGAGATACAAGTAAGAGTATTTTTTTCGTTTTATTTTACTCCTCTTTTCCAAGCATTTCTAATCGTTTTCTTTTTCTATGTAGATTTAGTCTTTGTTCACATGCTGTGAAAAACCAGCAAAACTGGTTTTGTTACGGAAAAAGAATTCTACATTAACTGAAGTGTTAGGTCATCCCGAGTTCGATTCACCTCTTAAAGTAAGGATATAGATAGAATAAAATCTCTTACCACAAAAGAAATTAAATTACGGAAGTTCCACACAGAGTGGAGAAAATGGTGAAAAGGAGATTTGGATAGCTTGGACATGTCCTGTTGCACAGCTTCCAGTAGTTCAAGCTACCAGGATGACAACCATTGAAAGGGAGTTTGAAATGTGTCGAGTTATGATTATATATATAAACAAACAAATATTGTGGTAGATAGAAATCTGTGTGATATCATATATATATATAATATATAATAATAATATATATATATATATATATAGATAGATATCATATATATATATATATATATATATATATATTATATATAGATATATATAGTATATATATATATATATATATATATATATATATATATATATATATATATATATATGGATGTGTGTGTTTGCGGGTAAAACTTCTATCTTTTTCTCAAAGTTCTTACGTTTCTATTTACGCAATAGTATACTGCAAGTTATTGCAGCATGCTTATATCAGTCAAACATAGCGATGGTACATGACCGTATTTATAACAAGAACATAAAAAGAAATGAATATATGCATAACAATATGCTTAAAAAATCACAGTAGATGCACGAATACCACAGGAAAATGATAGGCTGCAATCAAAGCGCTTTCGTCTTTACTAAGACATTGTCAAGGAACGAATGAAATACAGTACAGACGAAAGCGCTTGGATTTCTGCCTATCATTTTCCTGTGGTATTCGCTTACATAACAATATATTGCACAGAGGTGTTACGTTTGCTGATTTCATCTTTCAATTCTATCTCAGTTAAAGTCGAATGTGTAACGAATTGTGCTCTTGTTGAAGTACAAGTTGACGCATCGTTAACCTCCTCAACCGAACTCGACTCTGTTCGGTTTGAATTTTGAGGTTGAAAAGAATAGGAAGCGGTACATTGTTCTCAGTTCCCAAATCTCTCTATCGTTGAAATGGTTCAGCTTTTCTAAAAGCGAACTTTCACCCAGAGCGGGACAGATTCTGTTTAGATTTATGTGTCATATAGTTTTGTTACTGGTCGATCACGATTCGCCTTTTTTCCAGGCAAAATGGGCCTGGTATACATATTGTTCAACTTTTTTTTTTCGCTTACTCTAGGAGTAAGCCTACATTCTACTTTGTTATTGTTGATGTTCTTGTTAGGGGTCTAGGAAAGTCTTGTGGTAAAGCATAAAAAAGTCTGAAAAAGGTGTTTCGCGTTGAGTTAAAGATACAGGAATTTTAGGATAGAACATTAATGACTTATTTATTAGGATGAAAATAAAAAAGATAAATAATGTGTATGTTAAACAAATTATCTTTGATAAAATATAGCGCATTTATTTTAATTTTCGTTGGTGAAAAAACGTATTATTTGACTGTAGATTTTAGCACGCGCCCCGATTAAGCTGGAGGTGTGATCACGAGTTTTTTTTAAACATATTATGGTTAGTCTGAACTGAAAAAAGATATTTAGCTTTTATTCGCCGTTGTAGACGTTAATTCTTTGGAGCTATATTTCATCAATGGAAACTACATCCCTCTTCCTGAGTTTGAATTAGGTTTGCATTGGCTCCACATATCTACAACCTTTATATATCCCTCTGTTCGTAAATCTGTATGATTATCTAAGTGCTATAGAATCCCTCACATCCATCTGAACTATGAATGTTCAGAATACTTCAATCAGTCTTATATAGAGAGAATGTGAGTTCAAATACGTATCTGATTGATAATTATTTGCTGTAGGTATAGGTTTCGTTTTATTGTTCGTTCTGAAAAGATAAACAATAACCTAGTCGGCATAACCCGATGAAATTTCCAGACATTTCAATGCAAATCAGATTCTTTTGTTTCCTTTGATATCAACAAACTTTTTTGTTCTACTTTCCATATTTGCTTAAAGCCGTTTCATTATGTAGCTGCTAGTATGATTTGGCGTGTACATATCTACGAGTTCTAAAATAAACGAAGTATCCACAATCATAGAGCCTGGAAGAGAAGCTGT
>NC_087201.1:4573747-4591247 GCF_015104395.2 Macrobrachium nipponense
GAGAAGTATTTGTTTTTCTCGTGAAATATCTATATTGATCTACATGGAAACAGGGTGGGTTTTGTATTGTTTGTCCGCCCGGACGGTTGCTGAGTAGGTATGGATTGGGCGGGAGGGGGGTAGGGGAGACATGAAACCTCCACCCTCCTCCTACAGCTCTGTTTGTCCGCGCCGGTTAGGGGCGGGGAATGTATTGGATCGGGAGGGTAAAGGGAGACATCACATCCACCCTCCTCCTGCAGACCTGTTTGTCCAGCCCAGGGGCTAGGTAGGTAGGGGATCGGGAAGGTAGGGGAGACATGGCAGGTAGCGCCGGGTTCCTGTGCATCGTAGCACACGCCAAGCTCGTTCGTGATTGTTGATTATAGAGTTCAGTACATATTCCATTAAATGAATCATTGACCACCTAACAGAACAATGAATAACAGTATGCATTATCACAATTGGTTATTCACAAAATTGATTTTTCTTATTCTTTGAATGAATATGTTTTGGAATGAGGAATGTAGTGGAGAACACATGAGTTGTGGTAACTAGGAAATCTATCCCAAAGTCCATAAACAAACATTTTCGATGCGATCATCCACAGTTTTGCCTGTGTACTAAAGACATACTATGAATATATTCTTCACCTCTGCTGATTAAATATCAAGCCATCAGTCATTTTTCTCATCTGATTTCATCTGCTCTTTGCAAATACATTAAATTACTTTGGGTACATTGTTTTTACATTTTCACTTAGTCGGGGAGTAAGCCTACAACCAACTTTGTTGTTGTTGTTGTTCTTGCTGTTGTTGTTCTTGTTGGGGATTAGGAAAGGTCTGTGAAAAAGCCTAAAAAGGTCTGAAAAAGGTGTTTCACATTGAGTTAAAGATACAGGAATTTTAGGAAAGGATACTAATGATTTATTCATTAGAACTAAAATATAAAAGCTAATTATTGTGAATGTTAAACAGTACAGAAAAATTATTTCTAACAGAATAAAGCATATTTATTTTAATTTTCATAGGTGAAACAAGGATCTATTTGACATTAGATTTTAGCACATTTTAATTCACGTTAAATTAGAAATATAATGTTTACAACTTATGTGTGAGGGGAAAATCTTACACGCGTACCGAGGAAGCTGGAGGTCCGTTCACGCCTTGTTTACATTTCTATTACAATGAGTGATTAAAAGTGTCCAGTTACATCCTGTGTTAACGTAATTCATGCAAAATAATCGCTTACCAGGATAACTTGTACAAGATGCTGATAGTTTTCATAGTCCCGTAAAAATCAAATTACAACAACGAGTACCCAACTCTTCACTCGACATTTAAGGCGTCAAAAGCAACATGTTAATATCCATAAGGCACCTTTTATTATTCATCGAACCTCACTTGACAACTATTTTATCTTTTATGGCCTCGATGAACCGTCTCTAAACAAGGCAGGGGAATTAATGCATCGCTTAGGAATCTTCCTCCACAATCATTTGCTTAGAAGAATGTACTCGATTACTTTTTATATAACTGTGGAATTTTTGTTCAGGTATGCGGTATCAGCCATTAAAACAAAAGTACAGCGGACTTTATGAGCGTCGTACAGCAAAGGTAAAACGTGTTTCTCCCAGAGGAACATGTAGCAAAGTACTGACATGCATTCGCGTAGGCGTCATAGAACATTAACTAGTAACATTACTAAGCTGCATGAGCCATAATTTATCCTAAAACGCAAAAAATTTTCTCAGTGAACAAGAAAAACACTGGCTTTAATTGCCTTGATCGAATTTAGTAATTAATGGCTGGAAAGAAAAATTAACTTCTTTAAAGGCTCGGCATTTAAATTCCGGATTTGGAATATTGAAATCTAAGTTTTCATGGGAAAGTTAAATGACATTATCTGTTAAAGTCGACTTTTCACTTAATACCAAAAAAAGACAAAGTTGCCGATTTCCATGTGAATAAAGAAGCTTGTCAGAGTCACAGTTTATTTCTAATCATTCAGAAATTCGAGAAATAAAGAATATAAGAGATAAAAAGAAAACTAGAGAAACTCAAGTTGACGACAATGAGAAATCAAATAATGATTCATTCAACGGAGTTATTTAGCGTCCTAAAAAAACTACATTCCTTTAGAAGATTCCAGAAGAATCATTTTAAGCCTCCGACTACAGGTTTTCGTTAATTATTAGAAGACTTGTCGATTTTAGCTATAATTATCAAACGTCGATGTCTCCTTTTGCCGACCATGTACGATGGTACAAATTACCTCATATTTTGGCAAAGACATGGTAGATGTTTTACCAAATACTTACTGGATCCCTAGAGAAAAAAATATATTGATACCTTCTCTATACTTCTGCTAAAGACTTATTCCAGTGATGTCCCACTATACACCAATAATGTATAATGCAGTTTTTGAATTTGTTTTCAGTTAAAAATAGAAGAAGGTTTCTTCACTGGATATAATAATGGTTAGATTAAGGGATTTATGCATGATTGGTTAAGTTACTAAAGAAAAACTTTATGATTTAATATAATACTAAGCCTCATGAAAATCCTGTGCAATACGAATCATGCGACATTAATTTACTTTCTATGAAAGAGGCACAACGTAAATATACAATACACTCATGAAATATCTGATAAGGTGATGCCTTATTCTTTTCTGAAAATGAATGTTTTAATAGCAACGGGTATCCTCACCACCCAAAATAGAAAATGACCTCTCTCCAGAGAAAAGGCGATAATGCACAATGACCAACTTGAACACATGATCCCTTTGACAACGAACACAAGCGTGTTTTAAACTGAAATAGATATTAATTAGTCTTTTTGGCTTTTGAAACACGGACCTGATATCGTTTATAGACTTCTAAAGGCAAAGGTAAACAATAAAGTTTCGAGCGATACAATGAATCACTGATCTGAATAGCATAACATCACCTGATGCAGTAAAAGAGATGTCTCTTGTGAATCAAGTTGATTTACATTCAACCTCTCAAACAACCGCAAGTCATTTTCAGAATGAAATGGATTTTGACAGAGAGGAAATCACTTTTAACGTCAGAAAAGATTAAAACGGAAATGAAAAGTTAGCTCCCCACTGTTGCTGCAATGGAGGATATTGGCGAGTTGAATTGTTCGCCAGCGTTTTGGAATGTAGCCGTGCTGCTGCTGTTGGAATCCGTTTTATTTTGAAAAACAACAGAACCGATGGGAATGCTTCGTATTTCGCCTTCATTAATAGGCAAAGCCTCTGAGAGGTTGGGAAATAATGCCATTGCCCAATCTACATTGGAGTGGAAAGCATTGCATTCACCCTTTCATAAAAATTAAAATCGTAACCAGTTATGTTGAACCAAATACACGTGGAGATTATAGTATTCACGAGGGATGTCAATTCTGACTGCGGCTCTTAGATGGTGATTAATATCTCATAAATAATGGACACATCTCAATTGAATTAAAAGAATGAATGGAAATTAGAAGGCCAGTGACTACCGGTATCTAATCGTGATCCACTGAAAGAGGTAGTAATTACCACAGGTTATCCAAACCATCTCCTTCAGAGACGAGTTACTGAGGACTTCTTAAAACTACGCATTGTCTTTTGATGTGATTTTTATTTAGTTTAATTTCTTCCATATAGGACTTTGGCCTGTGCTCCGAAACTTCTTAACCAAAAAAAATCTCTTTCTTATATCTTCTTCTTTCCCACCGTTATCCATATATGAAGGGGTCGGTTGCTTGATGCGCCTTCTCCTCCACTGCCTTCTTTTCCTTATATCTAGGACCACAAATCAAAAACATTCGCTCGCAAATGGTTCAGTTCAATATCCTGCATACCGCACCATACCTACATGCATTCTAGCATATGCACATTTGCACATATATCTGTGCTGAGATATATATTTATGACAAGGCTCTCAGACATGCATGTATATATATAAGGGGGATGTGGCCACGCGAGTAGACATGAGTAATGAGGAAAGTTTTGGAATGTGGTATGAATATGCTGCATATATTCATGTGGGAACTTCCGTATAACAATATTCTCCAAATGTTTATGGCAAAAGCATTTAAACAAGATGGTTCCTTAAGAAGCGGAATATCACGATAAAGTTTCCACTCAAGTATTAGACTAACTTCAGTACCGGAACCCATTGCAAATTAACTGAGTACAGATTTCCCATCTTCACTAGGTTCAGGAATGCGCCATAAGCTTATCCTGCTGCAGTTGATCATCAAACAGGTATAACTGATGATTCTATATGTATGCATAGAATGAAAAGTATGGAAGCTGATGAATATATAAATAAAGACAAAATCCTCGTACGAAGGAAAGAAAAACGCTGTAGTTCTGCAAGGCCTTTAGACTTCTTGTCCTTTACTTAGCAAATTAAAGGACAAAAAGTCGAAAGGCCTTGCAGAACTCCAGTCGTTTCTATTTCCTTCGTGAATTTTGTCTTCATTCATGCATGTATGTTTGTATGTTCATACATAAGTGTCCATAATGTCTCAGTACCATTATAAGCAATAAATACTTGTAATGTTAGTAGGACTTTATGGACACCCTGTATTGTTATTGCTTATTGCATATGCCGAAGGTTCCTAAACTTTATTATTGTATAACGAACTCTTACTTTCATTGACTCTGACACCATTGATAGCCACTTGGTTAGAACAGTGCACTGTGGCCAAAATATATAGCTATTTGAATTTACAAGGTTTGTCCCTGCTCGCAGTTGCGCAACTAAATATCTGAATGGTAAATGTTTGAGACTAAGGTTGTATGAGCACCAATTGGTTGAATAATAAGACGCACTAGGGATTATATATATATATAATATATATATATATATATATATATATATATTATATATATATATGTATAGTATGTATGTATAAATATGTATATATATATATATATATATAATAAATATATCATATATATATATATATCTATATATATTATATATATATATATCATTGCTAGAAAAATTTAAGAATATTTCTTCAAGTCTAGAGTTCCATCATCAGTAACGTCTACAGAATCAATGAAAAAATGAAAAAAACAGCTCAATGCGTTTACTGGAAGTTATCATCAAAACAAAATGATAGCTATCTCATCTTTCGGTGCAATAATGCGTTCTAAGTATACGAAAACTTTTTTAACCAAAGTGCTTGCAGTTTCCCGTTTCCCTTGATCAGTGATAATAACAAAGTTTTTTCTGAAAACAACTAAGTATCTCTGTTAGCTACTACATATTCATACCAGCCATAAAATAGATTAAAAATGCAGGCATTGCTTTTATGCTTCGTGTGTCTATTGACAGTGGCGCATAATTATTTCACTGAATATTCAAGCAGTGTTCAAAGACTTTCTTCATTGAGACCAAAAAACTCACTGGGAAATTTTAACGATATTCTCATAGACGTGAGACCTAAGACAATAGGGAAGTAAGAAACTGGAGGGGATACATTATGCAGCTTGAACAAACTCCCTTCGTCTTTGCTGGTGATTACACAGGAAGACAGGTATAAGCAGTGCAGAGGTGAACAGTTTCAACGCTGGAATACTCTACTCACTGGAAACAGATTCTTAGCGCGAGATTTCTTCTCTCTCTCTCTCTCTCTCTCTCTCTCTCTCTCTCTCTCTCTCTCTCTCTCTCTTTATGATCAATACCGATTTGGTTTTATGGGTTTATGTCAACGTTTAATTAAGACAGTCTAAAGAGGGAGTTGCAGTTGTTCGGACAGCAAGCTAAGGAAATCTAGTTAATAAATGTTTGGGGTTGTTTGGGGTTTCTCAGGGGGTCACAAAGGGCTCGGGAGAATATACTTTATTTTCATATATTTGGATCCGCCAGTTGGACTTTGTTCAGTTTGGTAAGTGCAACTTGTTATCCGCTGACATAAGGTGTTGCCTGTCAAGCATTCAGCCTCGCTTTGATAGTAGACTTATGGCTGCAAAGCAGTTTCAGTCCTCCATCTGAGTGAATGAGAAGTAGGTTTTGGTATCTGTATGATGTTCAATAGTTCTGTAGAATTCACAGTGTTTTGGCATATATAGAGACTATGTGGAATTTTTCAAGGTTATTGTTCGTGGCCTTTCCAATAAACCCTGGTCTTCCTGTCATTTTGTTTATCTGACCTTTTCATAAGGTTCACCATTTCAAGATTTGTTAAAGGGGTTGGAAATATCCTGAAGAGAAGTATAATTAGAGAGGTTAGACTTAAAAACTTCTCCTAGGACTGACTCACATGACTAGATTTTTATTTACGTGGCTAGGAACCATTGGTTACTTACAATCGGGACCTACAGCTTATTGTGGGATGCGAACCACATTATATCGAGAAATGAATTTCTTATCATCATAAATAAATTCCTCTGATTCCACATTGGCAGCGGCCGGGAGCGAACTCGCGCTACCAGCTTCATAAGCTAGTACGCAACTCACTCGTCCAAATGCTTGTGCCTTATAAACAATTTACAAGCTGGTCAGAAGCTAAACTGACCTGCGCAGCATTTTCATTCAGTTTCTAGGTTAAAAAAAAATCACTAAACTGATTCTATTGTGTTTAATGTTACTGAAACAGCAGTTCGCTCAATGGCTTATTTGCGCTTGCAGTTCACACTACCGTAAAATGAAAACTGTAGTGAATGTATAGCATTAGCTTATGTCTAGATGACTGGCAAATCACGATTATAGGATAAAAAAAATTATTACAGAGGTTTCTACTGTTTCATCATCTTTACCAATTCATAATTCTTCCGCAGTGTTAG
The DNA here is from genome assembly GCF_015104395.2 of Macrobrachium nipponense. NCBI lineage: Eukaryota > Metazoa > Arthropoda > Malacostraca > Decapoda > Palaemonidae > Macrobrachium > Macrobrachium nipponense. The sequence goes on from NC_087201.1 coordinate 4,580,522, forward strand.
TGTGTAGAAACGCAATTATCAATTACTCCAAAATAAGCGGCAATATTTCATAACCTCTTATCGTGATACGAAGAGCATTACACTTTCTGAAATATTGTTGAAATAGATTTTACTTGCATTATTTGTCTGCGTGTAAGGAAGAATTCATTTAATAGCTGGTTCGTGACAAAAAATCAGTCAAGGACATTTAGAGTAAAATTTTGTGCAAGATTCTCCACTCGAGGTCGATACCTTAATAGATGACTAATAAGTATGTCCATTCCTGAGTGCATACATATCGTTAAAGAAAATGAGAGTGAATTTATGACATCGTAGAAAAATCGTGGTGAAAAGCTCGGCAACAAAAGACTAAAAAAGAAGCGCTCAAGACCAGTGTTCTGACTTCCAACACGAGAATGCTGTTTTGGGAGATGGAGTTTTCCGAACCTCATTCTCGTTCATCTTGGGAAACAGCTCCGTCTGGCGCTATTCATTAGCATAAGAGCAATCTGCAACAAGAATGAGCATCGGTGCATTCCATCTCGATGGAAGATATTAGTTTTTATTGGGGTTAGTCGTCATCTGGATGAGGATATCCATCTAATTTTCTTTTTCTTTTTGTGGAATCGTAGCAGACGTTTTGAAGAGAATAGGATCGAAATAACGAACTGTTGATAACATAGTCAATAAACAAAGCAAAATATAAAGCGTTAGAAATGTTGACTAACAGAAGATACTTATAAATTATTATGAGAGAATGAATGTCACCAAAGACGGAATAGTTTTTTTTCTTCAGCTGTTATCAATGACTGGCTTGACTCACTCTATTCACAGCGACCGCTTTTCAGGCATGCCATGAAAATACAGAATGCATTATTTCTGTTCATATGTGCAACAAAATAATCATTAGTAAAGTCAGAATCAACCTCTTTACCGGTCATTAAGAATATGCAGCCTCCCCATTGTTAAATGGAAATCATACTTAAGTGCTACCTTTTGTCAATTTTTTTATTTTTCTATAAATAAAGTAACCTACTTGATGACATATATTTGATCCATGCCTATACTTGAAAAGTATAGCTCGAGTGAAACTTGTCCAAGATATCCTTAATATTATCTAAAGCCTGAAACGAGAGCTGCACTTTTACCGATGTCTTAGCCACGATAGAAAACGATTCTAAATCTGAAATACAGGTAGCTAACTAAAAGCAATTCTAAATCTGCAATGCAGGTAACTAAAGAAACTTGTGAATCTGCAATACAGGTAACTAAACACGGGTATACATATTTCATGGCCAAATAAGTGCTACTTTAGTATCCTACTTAGAGGACAGTGAAGCGAACATACAATCCGCTTTTTCGTTAACCTTCATAAATCATCATTATTAGCTTTTTTTTTTTTTGCCAAGTCATTTGTGATAGTCTGTTAAGCGGATAAGTACAAAATTCATATAATCAAAACTTACCAATAATTTTTGAATGGGCCTTTAAAAATGAAAAGCTCAATCAATGAACTTACGTAAACAAACAATTTCCCTAAATAATTAGTACAGATATTCAGGCAAAGGCAAAGATAATGCAAATCTTGCTGCTATGATTTTTACAGACTGTAAAGAAAGGACACATACAGGAACTTACTCTAGTCTCTGTTGAACATGAACATTTGCGTAGGTATTTTGGAAAGCAAGGACACATATAGACGCACACCCAAAACTGAGAGGAATTAATAGAATTGCATTACGGTCGTTTCAGATTCACTAACGAACACAAATACTTAAAAACACAGAATACATTTAGATGATCTTAACCAAAATGTAACTCCTGCGTATGCTATTACAATTTTTTATATTGATCTCACTAACTATCTTAACCCTATCTACATCTCCCGTTTTACATGTTTTATCTTTTAGTCCAATGATTATCTTAAGTCTGACTCTGAATTAACACTTTTTTAGCTTTCTTGAAAAGAACACCATTGAGATAGTTTTGTTTGTCCGCCCTCAGATCTTAAAAACTACTGAAGCTAGAGAGCTGCAAATTGGTATGTTGATCATCCACCCTCCAATCATTATACCATGTAGTTTTGATTTCATTTAAGGTTAAAGACAGCCATGATCGTGCGTCTGTGGCCCTATAGGTGCCAACAACACAGGCCACCACAGGCTCGTGGCTGGAGGTTTCAGGGGCCGCGGCTGGGAATATACTTCAATATTATACGCTGCACTGAAAACTCGATTCGCCGAAGAAACTTCGGCGCATTTTTTACTTGTTTTTTATGACATTACTAACTCGTGTCTTCTTCCTTTGCCTAATATTGATCTGTGTTGTTTCACAATTATCAACAATAAATGTTCCCTTGCCTTTATTAAGATACATATAAACACACACACACACACACACACACACACACATATATATATATATATATATATATATATATATATATATATATATATATATATGTATTTATATATATATATAATATATATATATATATAATATATATATATATATATATATATATATATGTGTGTGTGTATATATGTTTGTATGTATGTATAAACACACGCAAGGAAGAATCGATTTGTTACGTACAAACAAATTTTTATGACATTCGAATACGATTGACTCTCGAGATGACCTGACTTGACGATCGACCTTGACTATTATTGAGTATTAATATTTCCCATAATACTGCAACGAATGTAATACAGTTTTTTTCTGAACGTAATCTGCAACCGTTTATCAGTAAGATGATTTGTTTTTTCCTTTTTAACTTTATTATAATCTTCTGATTTTAGTAGCGTCGTATCCTCTCTCAGTGATCGATCTGTCGCTGGAATCAGGCGGTAATTAAGACTGGGCGCCGTTGCAACTCCCAACAAGACATCCAATTCCATTTAATTAATTTTACACGAAGCCGAAGCCGAATCCAATATTTAAGAGCTCTGATTTGGAGAGAGATTCACACCTTATTTACCTACTGCTTCCTAGATCTTTCAAGTTCTTTATCATTTTGTTCTGATTACGCCTTTATTTATTGTTTTTTTCTTAATCGGGGAGGAAGCCAACAAACTACTTTATTGCTGTTCTTGTGCTGGTTGTGGGGGGGGGGGTGTGGGGGGTTTAAAGGAATGGTCTATGGAAAACATAAAAAAGTCTGTAAAAGGTGTTTTACGTTGAGTTAAAGATACAGGAAATAGGAGAGGATATTTATGATTTTTTTATTAGAATGAAAATGTAAAAAAGTAAATAATGTGCATATTAAACAGTGGAGAAAAATTATTTCTAATGAACTATATGGTAATAATTTTAATTTTCATTGGTGAAACAAGGCTTTATTTGACCGTGGATTTTAGCACGCACTCTGAGTAGGCTGGAGGTCGGATCACGGCTTATTATTTCAACATTTTGAAGGCTTTTTATATGAAATTATTTCCTCATAGTTCTCCAGACACGATAATTAATGAAATAGATTATTACTGCAACATTTGGTAAAATATTGGTTAAGCTTTCTAATTTTTATGTTCATGTATTATTTAACTATACATGAAATATAACCATGTTTTATCATTGCAAAGAAATATATAATTCATGTAGGATTTTGATAGCCTCCAAACAAGAGGAGAAAAGTGGATGTTATAATGAAGAAAACAAAATATGAATTAGTAAGAAGGATTAGTTCAGCAAAACACAATTATCCCGAAGGATATCAGATTAAAGGATGGAAATTAGGAGTAGATCTCTAAATCGATTGTAGATCAAGGGTAAGTATTGAGAATATATGGAATCTGTTTTTATTCAGCTAACCTGGGTAAATAATTTCAATGTAAGTCGAGGCTTATTTTCTTTGGAAACAGTAATAAAAAATATAATATATTTATATATATATATATATATATATTTTATATATATATATATATCTATATATATATATACATATATATATATATATATATATATATATTAATATATATATATATATATATATATATATATATATATATATCAGATATATATATATATATATATATATATATATATACATACACACACACACACACACACACACACATATATATATATATATATATATATATATATATATATATATATATATATATATATATATATATATATATATGGTGGGCATAAGTCCTAAGGGAATACAAAAAAGGGTGGGAGGTCACAGAATCGTCAAAGGATTGACATCGAAATCTACTTATTAAAGTTTCAAATACATCAGGTATATCCATAAACCCTAAGTAAATTATAATAATAATAATAATAATAATAATAATAATAATAATAATAATAATAATAATAATAATAATAATAATAATATCCTTTATTTCAGCTCAGGGCCATATACATGGAATATACAAAATACAGACGGTAACATACACAATCTAGATACATAAGACAACATGATAAAAAAAAATGAATAATCGGCACTTATCCACAAAATAGCTGAGGTAGCATAAAAGATAGAAATGATAATACTGGTAATAACAGTAATAATATTGGTGAGAAAAAAATGCATTGAGAGGTATAACAGTTAGTGCACAGATTATATAACTTAAATTATCAACTAGAGACCTTAGGTGGTTACAGTAGTCAGATCCAGAGGGCTAAATACGAAAATTATGTAAAAATAACTTCAACTTGATAGTATTCACCAGTAATAATGAAAACGTAAAATATCAGAAATAAATATAATAATGACTAAATCTGCAGATGACATCTTGCTAATACAGAGATTAAGTCATTTAGGGGACAAAGGCCTCATTTTCCCATCTTTCCCACAGTTTAGATCTTCTTCTTGCTTCACTCCATAGGATGCTTTGTATGAGCGAGTTGCTGCTGCTTCTCACTCGGGTTACCAGCCTGGACATTGTTCGCCTAACAATGATTTTTAAATTGTCCAGGTGGTTTTCTATGAACATCTGTGTGGCGGAGTGGTAGCGGGGAGTGTTTGTGAGGCGTCTCAGAATGTCATTGTGCACAACAGTGATGCGTCTCATGGTCTCTCGGGTATAGTTCGTCCAGAGGGAACACCCATAGATACTGTAGCAGTACGAGCGGAAGAGCAGCAGTTTCACGTCTCGGTGACAGAAGGCAAACCTCCTTGCAATCATGTTGCCAGTTGCACATAGTTTACGACGCCTCTGTTCAATGTCTGCCGTATCTTTTAGGTCGTCGGTGATAATGTGACCCAAATACAGAAATTCGTGCACAAATACCAGCCGATGGTTTCCGAAGAAAATTTGTGGTTCTTCAATATGCTTAAGGGATCTCGGGAGCAGCGACATGCACTGGGTCTTGGTTTCGTTGTAGATTATATCAAATTCCTCTGCATATTGGCGGCAAGTGTCGATGAGTCGTTGGAGGCCATGCACTGATGGGGAAATCAGAACCATATCGTCGGCGTAACAGAGGTTGTTTATAGTTGTTTCATTGACAGTGCATCCGATTGGGAGTGAGTTCAGTTTGACATTCAAGGCATCTGTGTACGTATTAAACAGGTATGGAGAGAGAATGCCCCCTTGCCGAAGCCCGTTTAGGGAGCCGAAGGTGTACGATAATACGTTACCCCATTTGACACAGAATTGCTGTGTGGAGAACCAGCAATGTAAAATGCCAATTAGATATAGGGGTGTGCCTCTTTTATGCAGCTTCAGGAAGAGCTTCAGGTAGTTTACTCTCTCAAATGCTTTTCTCACATCTACAAAACAAAGGAAAACTTCAGTTTTCTTATATATTTTCCACAGATCGACTCAGACTCTAGCTCACCATAACTTTAAATCAAAATGTATTTCATTTGCAATAGGAAAAATTATTAATTAGTGATCTCTATGAATAGATCATTTACCATTCAACCCGTTTTTTTTTTTTTTTTTTTGTCTACGTCTTTTTGAAGCTAATTACCTTTAGAATTCCTACAAGTATAATGTTACTGTGAATATATTTTCTCTCCTAAGATCAGATATTACAAGGCAACTGTGTAAATACAACGCTGGAAAACCCATTCGAAAATAGTTAAGCATTTTCCATTTCATTCCAGATTGAACTTCAAAACCTTATGGAAGCAACTTGATTTCCCTTAGCGAAACTTTAATAAAAGCAAGTTTCATTCAGTTCATTAAATAATAAGGCCAAATGTATTTTGATTCCAGAATCCATACAGTTTCGCCTGCAAGGGCCGTGTTTGAAATAATTCGTGTCCTAAGGTCATTCCTTTCCATACTGGAGATATCTCATTCCTCTTTCCATTATGCTCTTCTCATAATTAGGTGTTTCCCATTTTTTTATTATTTTTTATTTTATAAATATCATATTCCATTGAAACGTCAGAGATGCGTATTTCTGGTAAGAGAAGTTCACTCTCGACGTGGTTCGGAAGCCATTGGTCCCGTTGCTGAATAACCACTGGTTTCATGAAACGTAATTACACCATAGAAGCAAACAAACTTGAATGAAAACAACCTAAGCAAAAACTTACGTCAAATAAATATAATTGGTTTTGTGAAGTCACATTGTGGCCGGAGGAGGCTCAAACGAATTTTCAGCATTAGTTGTTAATTGCAAATTCTCTCCATTTTCATTAAAGAGGGCTATCTAATTAAACATTTCGGTATGATAACGGAAAACTCATAATCGAGAGAGCTACATGACAGAACGTGGCCCCAATATAATTGTCCATCACCGCATGTCACAACGATGAAAAAGAGTCCGACATTTAAAAAGAAATGAATCTGTGTGTGTGTGGGGGGGGGGGGGGGGGGGGGGGGGGGGGGGGGGGGGGGGGGGGGGGGTGTTGGGGCGATGTTATCATTTTTGTAAGAGTTATAAGTTCTATTTTTAGAATTCGTGCTCTTTTGTTAATTGTCTACTCTTTTCATTAATTCTATTCTAATGCTTTGAGTCAACTTATCTTGTTCATTTTAAGTCAAGTTAAGGTGTAACATTGACTCTTATTCGGTCGAGAAAAGGAGAAAATGAATAGAAACAATAATTTGGACTAAACTGTAACAATAAAAGAATACACACGCATAAGAGAATCAATATATGCATACGCGAATGCGTGTCATGATTATTTATAGCCAGAATTCGCTGCCTGTTGTTACCAGGACGGAACCTTAAGAATTTATTTCTGGTGATTAAAATTCACCCCCGCAATCAAGAACAACAACAAGAACAAAGTAGTTTGTGGGCTTGGTCCCAAATAAGCGAAAATAGGTAAACTTTTTTAGAATGGTCAGTACCGTGTCATTCTACAAGCGCCATTCTCTGTATCACGTCAAGTAACGAAAGATGATTAAGTGAAGTAAATTAATATTGTCAAGAAACTTAATATTATACCTTCAGCGCATGAAATGCTAACAAAAGATCGAACTAAGGCAATACTGCTCAAAACTCGACGCGGCAGAAGAGTTTAATGCAAATGTCGAACAGAATCATAGGTAAATCAAATAAATGTTAAATATGGTTTCAAATTGTTCATATATGGCATATAAGGCGAGTGTCGCGATACTGCGTTATATTTAATTAAGCCAGATGGAAGCAGAGACTAGACAAATAATACAATATATCAGTATCATCTTTACAGAGTCTATTTATTTTTATTTCGTTCTTTTCAATATCACGACGTCTATAGTTCGTACTTCGTCTTCTTAGCGTTCCTGCAAACTGTTGTTTTAGGAAGCAATTTCGTAATTGAAGCCAAACGTTCATGCTAATTGTATATGTCCCTTATCTCCTACGGGTTCCACTTCAATTACATCAGTAAATCTTTGGCAGAACAGTAAGGGCCAGCAATCAGATATATTAATTAAACGGGAGAGGGACGGAGAACCCTTGCAATGGATTGCTTGAGAAATGGCCAACATTAATCAGCCACTTGAACGCCTGAGTCAAAGTCCTCTTGCTAAATAGAATTTTTTTTTTCAAAAAACTGCTTAGCAACCGGGTCGGAGTGGAAAGATAGAGAGGCAATATTACTTGGGACTTCGATCGAAACATCTAACGGGTTTGAAAATCCAGATTTTTTTTTAACGTTACTGAAATTGTTAGTATTTTAACATACGTTCTATTCACAGGGGATTTAATAAGCTATACCAGCAGATGCGTCTTTTATTGAGGGTCACGCATTCGTGAATCAGCTCCACAATGAATATTTCAGCTGACGTCTGTAGATGTATAATAAAATACCTTGTTGTCATTTTAGTAAGGTAGCCAAATCTACTCTGCTTGAATTTTGCCTCTGATTTAACTCTACTGGTAATTACGTAAGGGGAAAAAAAAGAGAGAAAAATATTTGACTTTGGGTCGGGAATTCCAGTCATAAACTGAATACCATTGAGAATACAACACCTTCTGAATACATGTTTGTTTGCACACAAATCTGCATATTTGAGACTTTAAAACGAAGCAGCTTCGTCAGAATTAGCTTTAACGAAGCAGCTTAATAAAATCAGATATAGTATTGATGACACTGGCTACGTGTATCGTTGTGACTCTTAAAAGATAACAAACAAAACTGGTTTTGTGCCAACCTCCCCCCAAAGGCAAAGGAATGAAGGTGAAGGATATAAATGAAACCTACAAAAGACAATTATATATTAATGTGGCTTCGCTTTCATTTGCTAAAATCGAAAACTTTTCGACATTAAATTCCTGACTGTAATGGACATAACAAGTGTTCAGAAAAAAAAATCCTTCTTGGAAAAAAAAATCCCTTTATTAGTTCTCTCACAATCCTGCTTATAAAAAGCCAGTAATCAAATAATATGAGAAACAACACTGCAATAAAAACCTAGCCTCATCTGTCAGTATAAATCTCGACCGTAAATTAATTTCTCTGAACGCTGTTATATAACATTACATAACAGAATAAAGTACATGGATTCTGGCTGTTTTTTTTATTTTCAACTACAAAATACATATTAAGAGCTTATCTAAAAATCAGACTTTTATATATATATATCCACTAAATAAAAATGCCACTTCATTCTTTGAATAATTTGAACCCATTTGAATGGCTCTGGATCTATTTTTCTAAAACCAGACAAGAAATGATAACTTTTATAAAATCACACCCTGACAACGTATTTAGATTGAAGGCTACTGTCGTATAGAAAATAAAAGAAGACAAATATTTCCTTTGCACTACACTTAAGAAGAAGTATTAATTCCCTTATCAAGGTAAAATCAGCATTTTATAATTCACACGAATCATGCTAACAGAATATTATCGAAATGTTGCTCTGAACGTGGTAAAAATATTCTCCAAAATGGTCAGTGTTCGTGCTATAGGTGATTTTTCTATGCAGCTTGAGTTAGATTGCCAGCCATTGGCTACATGCCTCTAATGACGGATGGTGGATGGTCGACTCTAATTAAGCAGTGCTCTGAGTAGCCAGGTGCTTTTTTTCCTTGACATAAACCGCACGACGCTACATTCCGCCAAATCAGGATTTCCCGGTGAAAGGATTTTTCGTCAGGAGCTAAATTTAGTGAAAGGAAGGGAATCCTAACAAATGAATGGATGGCGTTTGATAGGCCTCTCCCGTCATTCCCTTTTTATTTCTTTGACTTTCAACTGTCGCCTTTTCTTTGACTTCGCCTGCGGAGTATTTCAATGGGAATATAGATTTCGACCTCGAGAGCACATTCCTCTTTCGTTCTCTGTTTCCGACAAAAACTACACACACGGCGGAAGCTTAGATGTTTTCGTGTACGTATAATATTACATGGCATTATTCTTTTGATTTTCTTAGCTTTACAATGAAGAAATAATAAATGGTTAAACTCTCTCTCTCTCTCTCTCTCTCTCTCTCTCTCTCTCTCTGTCTCTGTCTAATTTTTTGGGTAAGTAAATGCAAAAGGGTTTTCTGAGGGTGTGGGTTACTCTCTTAATCGTGTCCAGGCGAGGAATTTTTATTTTATTGTTGGGTGTATCTTACCCAAACACCTTAGCAAAATCCCTGATTAACGTCCAATAAAAGACATCTCCCAAGGACACTGGGGTATACGAAATCCCATGCCAGGACTGTGACCAATCTTACATCGGATTTACAAGTAAATCACTTCCCCAGAGATTAATACAACACAAACGGTCAGTCAGGTATGGACAGCAGAACTCGGCTATTTTCAACCATATAAATGAACATAACCATAGAATAAACTGGAATTTGTCACGTGTAATTTATAGCAGCAAACTGACTGGTACAAGAGTCAAATGATAGAATCGGCCTTTAATAAAAGAGAGGCAGGTAAATGAACATCTCAAAAGGAGCATGGATTTCAGATACGATCGACAAGGTTTTCATTCAACCAACGCTTAAGAAGATTAAAGGAAGATTATCAGCGGGGTGACCTAAATTGCTGCCTGTGGATGGACTTCTTGTTATAAATACCACCTTTTCTGTAAACTTTTCTCATTCATCTACCTGAAGAAGGGAGACAACAGTCTCTGAAATATAGTACTTTCTCTCTGTATTTTGGTGCTTTTATGGGCCTCCTTTTCCATTAGATGGAATTCTGTTGTTACAGACATTTTTACCAGTCATATATATATATATATATATATATAATATATATATAGATATATATGTATATATATATACTATATATATATATATATATATATATGTATATATATATATATATATAATAATATATATATACATATATATATATATATATCATATATATATATACATATTACTATATATATATATATTAT
>NC_087201.1:4596247-4606247 GCF_015104395.2 Macrobrachium nipponense
CATTTTACAGCCAAGCTACAATATATATATATATATATATATATATACTATATATATATATATCATATATATACCTATTATATATATATAAATATATATATATATATATATATATATATATATATATATATATATATATATATATATATATTATATATATATATATATATATATATATATATATATATATATATATATATATATATATATATATATATATATATATATATATATATATATAAATATATGTTTGTGTATATGTGTTGTGCATGTGTGTACATCCATTATATGAGAGAGAGAGAGAGGGGAAAGAGAGAGAGACATGAGCATTATGAGATCTTAGTTATGCTCGACTTTTTAGCTGTAATGGAGAGAGAGAAGAGAGAGAACAATGAGATTAATGAGATTATTAGTAATGCTCGACTTTCAGCTGTAATGTCTGATAGTTCCATAATTACTTTTTATTTCGATAATAATTCTAATGGTTGTTTTATCTTGCTTTGTAATATTCTTAAAACAATGTAGTAACAAACAGTCGTTCCAAGGGAAACAAAATGAGTTATTGTAAACTATCAGTCACAAAACATGTTCAGAAAGAGGGTTTTCGCCTGAAAAACTCAGTCAAGGTCCACTCGTCTGTTTTACTTCTCTGAAAAGAAAACTATTGTGGCGACTTTATTAATCCGTCCGGACTTGTTTCTGTCCGCCATCAGATCTTAAAAATTACTGAGGCTAGAGGGCTGCATATTGGTATGTTGATCACCCACTCTCCAATCACCAAACCTACCATATTGCAACCCTAGCCTCTGTAGTTTTGTGTGTGTGTGTGTGTGTGTATTACATATAACGAAGGAAAATGTAAAAGCAAGACTTACTAATCCTCCTCCCAGAAGAAATGAAGAGCAAAAAAGAAGCCGAGATAAAATGTCATTCAATACAAAATTCAGCTCCCGTAGAAAAATCCCAAAACAAGGGGAACCCAAAGGACATTCATTGTTTCTGGGCAAAGAATGTGACCTCTGGCGAACAAAGAAAACTCTGAGTAAGAAGCCCATACTTATTTTAGTGCTTGGTTTATTAAGTCTCTGCTCTAAAGGTCCATTAACCTGATTGGATGATCTCCTGAGATATTATGAATGAATACACCGACATAATATCACAGATCTCAATATAAAAAATTACTACAGTACAAAAAGAAAAAATAGATTAAAAAATACGCTCCTTCTATGCGACCTGCACTACTCGGATACTCCTTTTTTTTATAATATTTGATTTTAAAGTTGAAAATGTCCATACAAGGTTACAAGTTAAGTTTATTAATATATACAACGAATGCAGACAAATCTGATGTACAATATATTTGGTAAGGAACTTAGATTGTGTTTATTGTTTACCCGTGAGAGAGAGAGAGAGAGAGAGAGAGAGAGAGAATGAGAGAGAGAGACGAGAGAGAGACGAGACAGTAGTAACTGGATGTTGCGATAAAACACAGTAACTGACTATTTAATTACAATTTGGTCTCTACACACACACACACACACACACTATATATATATATATATATATATATATATATATATATATATATGTATATGTATATATATATATATATATATATATATATATATATATATATATATATATATATAATGTATGTATAGTATATGTATATGTATAAGTAGCCTAGGAATAGTTTCTAATATTTGTAGCTTGTAACTACAATGATTATTTTTGAGTCGCTCAGGTTACAAATATAATAATAATAATAATAATAATAATAATAATAATAATGATAATAACCGAGAAACAGAAATATAACATGTTTTCACTACCAAAGGCAAAACTACCATTTATAATCACGAAGCTAAATCAGGTTTGCGTTCAATTCAAATGTCACATATTCCGGTCGAGCTGAAAAGGATCCTCCACCCGTTAAGAGAACGGGAAACAGGCAAAAACTGTCATACATAATAATATAAATAATAATCACAAGTTTACGAGCGGTTATTCCATTTATACGTATCGGATTATCTGCAATGACATTCGCTTTGTTTAACGAATGCTGTGTTATGGCCTCCATTTAGCCCATGTTACTTAATTAGTGGTTGGATCCTAGTTTACACCATGTATGTATGTATGTATGTATGTATGTATGATGTATATATATATATATTATATATATATATATCTATATATATATATATATATATATGTTATATATACATATCATATATATATATATATATATATATAATCATATCTATGTATATATATCTATATAGATATATATATATATATATATATATATTAATATATATATATATATCTATATATATAATCTGATATGTATATTCATATATATATATATTATATATATATATATATATATATATATACTAGATATATATATATATATATATATATATATATATATATATAGATATATATATATATATATATCTATATATATCTCTATACTATATATATATATATATATAATCTATATAGATATATATATATATATATATATATATATATATATATATATATATATATGATAGATATATCATATATAGATATATATATATATATATATAGATATCTATCTATATATATATATATATATATATCTATATATATATATCGATTATAGTATATATATATAGATATAGATATGATATATATATAGGTATATATAGATATCTATATATATATATATATATATATAGATATCTATATATATATATATATATATATATATATATATAATATCTATATATATATATATTATATATATATATATATATATATTATATCTATATATAGATATATACATATAGTAGATATCTATATATATCATATATATATATATATAGTATATTATGATACTATATATATATAGTATATATATAGAATATATAGATATATATATATATATATATCTATATATCTAGATATTATTGATAGATTTATATATATATATGGTATCTATATATACTATCTGTATATATATATAATAATATCATATATATATATCTATATATATGTTATATTGTATATCTTATAATATTATATAATTATAACTCTATCTACTTAAATAGATAGATATATATTTATTATTATTAGTATTTATCATATATATATATATCTCTCTCTCTATATATATATATATCGGTATAGGTATTATATATATATATATTATATATAATATATATATAGATATTTATATATATATATGTTGTGTGTGGTGTGTGTGGTGTGTGATGGTGTGTGTGTGTGTGATTGTGTTTGCGTGTATGGCTATTATACATATGCAAGTAATTCCAGGTGATATTCCTTATACGCTCCACCCTGGTTGTGACCCATGTCTCTGCATAGTCATCCATGTACATAATTAACGATTAGGCCAATAGCAGCACATTGTTTTTGATAGAGCACATCAAGGGGTTCAGTCGGCTTCCTGATGAAGAATATGGCATAACTACTGGGTTCACAGAAGTGGAGTAAAATCATCTTTGCACTTATTTCTAGTCTTTTTTAAAATAGTTTCAGTCTTTCTGTTATTCAATAAGCAGCCTAAATTTACTTATAGGTATCAGTGTTCCGAACCACTATCACCGTCACTCATATAATTGCAAGGCTTAACTAGAGCGGAAAGTCTGCAATTAATTGCTCGTGCATTACTCTCTTGCGTAGAAATATGTCATTTCATGATGGAATTTTGTTTCATTAATTCGTCGATATTTAATCTATTGGTTTAATGGCTTAATTGGTATACATGCGTGCTGTGCCTCTTAAAAATATCCAAGAATTATTCGCTCGATCAGCGGCAAAAATGAAATATCTATTGTGCCTCAAAACCATTATGATGGAATAATATTTGGGGCCTTAAAAAAAAAAAATGAATCTGGTATCTGGTTCATGGAAGAGAGAGAGAGAGAGAGAGAGAGAGAGAGAGAGAGAGAGAGAGAGAGAGAGAGAGGTTTTAAATTTGGCTTCAAGCTTAGGAAGTATCTGGCAACTTCACTAAGTAATGTTGATTAGGTATTACCAGCTAATTAACATCACTTGTTCATTGGGGAAACTCGTTTTTTTTCGCGTGTTTACATACTCAGCGACTTTGTTTAACAAGCAGTTCTGCAGTAATTTCTCGTCTACTAAGCCGCAGATGTTTCCTGCGCATCGTACATCATATATTCCTTAAAGTACCTGCAAAGCGATCACTTATTTATCTAATTCCACGTCTATTTATTTTGGCGAGTTACTGTATGATATTTGGCCTTATTCTATACTATAGCAAATATTGTTTACGTTCTACAACTCCACACTGCTTTATATACCGGATGTTTTTCTCTGAAAATATAATTGCTCGTAAATTCATGTACCTATCCATGTGTAAATCAGTGCATTCAGTGAACATCATTTTAAAAACTTTGTCATTTATGCAAACCAACAATAAATGACTAAGTTTTTAAAAGCTATTATGTTTGATCATAAATCGTTTATATTTTTTTTACGAAGATGATGAAAAAGACTTTCAGCTTTCACGTGTAGTCTGTTGCAAAACAATTGTTCGCCTACAAGTTTCAAGACGAACATTTTACAAAATTCGTTGGATCTGGAGAGTAGCCCAGTATGACTTCGGTTACAACCATATGAGCTATTTCTGGAAATAGTGATGGTCCCGCAGCCCGGACCATTGAGATGCAACGAACGAGATACCAAACTGTAACCCCTACTGGTATTTAGGAGTAGACTTGAATACTGTGAAACTGACCGTATGCCGCAAATATATATGGGTGGCTTACTTAACAAGCACCACTAATTGCTTGTTAGATTTTGAGTCTAGACTCATTATAGAATGACCAGTGACAGACGTACTGGAGGGTGGGTCCTCCCTGAAAGGAACTGGAAAGGGGTTGCTGATTGGATCTGCATCAAACATTGGAGATACCAAGTATAATTTACACTACAATAGCACTGCACATCCTAGATTATTGTGGTGGTAATGGCAGACATTTTATTGGATGGTTACCCCCAACAGACTCCCAAAAAGTGGGAGAGGGGACAGGATCTGGATCCAACATCGGAGATACTAAATAAAATTTACACTGCAGTAACACTGCTCATCCTAGAGTGCTGTGGTGGTAATGACAGATATTTAAGTGGGTGGTTACCCCCTGACAGACACACCCTAACAGGTGGGGAGAGAGAAGAGCAAACCCTGATATTACTGCATAGATTACATATAGTATTATACATTTATCGGGTTGATATATTATTAAAATAATGTTTTTTTTTTCGTTTCTATATTCTAAATATCTCAAAGACCTGCCATTCTCAAAATCCAAGTTTGCTATCACTTAAAGGATAATATGTCATTGGGAACGCCTTCCACCGAATGTCTTTACATAACTCTCTCTCTCTCTCTCTCTCTCTCTCTCTCTCTCTCTCTCTCTCTTTCTCTCGTCGGTAAGAATGAAAAAGAAAATTAATCTCTTGATAAGTTGTATCAACTCTTGCCACGTGCGGCGTGTGGGGGCCACGTGTGGCTATAAAACTTTTTGTTTTATTTTTCTTCAAAAAAATCTCCACCATCTGCTTCCCAACAATGAATATTCCCGTCCTCACCACCGCATTGTCAGAATCCCCAGATCTCACAAACATCAGTAATCGGTGTCGCTTTGGTGTTCATCCATTTCCAAAACGCGCCAAACAAATGAATACGTTTAGTGGATTGGATGTGTGAATTCGATTCTTTCAATATCCATCATGCGTTTTCATTTGGTGTTTCCGTCAGTATTGCAAGAAGTTTTCCTCTGTTTTATTTCGTTTATGTATTTATTTATTTATTTATTTATTTATTTATTTATTTATTTATTTATTTATTTATTTATTTGTATTTATTTATTTATTTATTATTTATTTATTTTTACAAAAAATTGCGGATAACTATTGAAGAACTCCTATCAGAAACAAGGCAATACTTTTCTCTGAGAAAGATGGATACTATCGTCAGTTTGAGAAATAAAACCCTTTTTTAATTTATTTGAATATTAAACAGAATTTCGCCTGAATTCGCAAAATGCTTTTTGGGCACAAACACGTGATAGTCTTCCCAGCAAACTTAATTTCCTTTGCATAAAGGCAGTACTGATTTTTGATAAAATTTGCATTTGTGAAAGAAATTGAATTCTTACTTAAATGAAATTCTTACAGATGACTTTTATCAATTTCCTTCGTTAACATTAGTCTGGATGAATCAATGATGACAGAATAAAAACTCGTGTATATTCAAGGTATTTATGAATTTTATTAGATTTTGTTTACCTTGCGTAGAAATAAATATCTAAGCATCTTACGCTGAGAAAAATTTTAATAAAACCCTCATGACAGGCTAATGTAAGGAAAAATCGTGAAGAATATAAAGTATTTACGCATTAAGCAGAAGTAAAGAAAACTGACGAAAGGAATAAAATAGGAAACGACATATGAAGACCTGATTGCTCCCTCGTGAATAACAGTTAGAATAATTTCTTATGTATTTTTAAAGATGAAATAAATATCCAAGAAGGAGGACCTAGACCTGAGGATATAACGTTACAGTAGACTCATCTTGGCTTTGTCGCATAAGAAGACTCATGTAACCAGCTTACTTTTCTGCCTAAAACATAAAGACCTGAAAGAGATCTCAACCCATCAAATGCTTGATTTTGTATACAGAAGAAAACGCAGGTAGCTACAACAAACACCACTCAGATCCTCATTCAGTGGAATTCAAAAGGTTTGGGTAATAAATAACTTAACAAAAATTCCCACATATATGTTTCCTCGCTCGACTCCCGATGGAAATTAATTATACATTCACTGAAGCGTATTACCGAAGGTACTTATCAACTTTTTATCATATCTAAAATGGTAATCACGTTAATAGAACGAAAAGTTAACAAGAATATCGGATAAAAGAGACAGACAATACAGTATTAGCTGGATAAAAGGGACAGTCAGTACTGTAATAGCTGTCAGTTCACCCCACGAGTATTTGAAGGGTGAACGTCCTTCCTCTTTTCTTTTCCTTTTATCCCCCTCCCCCTCTCTCATCTCCCTCCCCTCCCCCTCCTTATCCCCTCCTCTTCCCCCTCCCCATTTCACTTATCCTCCCCCAATGTGTAGGCCTTTCAATCAGAGTTTTCCCGGCGTATGCCAGGTTGGTTAGCTAAAATATATACATATATAATAAATAATATATATATATATTATATATATATATATATATATATATATATATGTAATTATATATATTATATATTATATATATATATTTATATAATATATATATATATTATATTATATATATATATATATATATATATATAAAAACAAAACCATCAGACCATTGACAATCAACTCCAACAGCATTAAAATGCATCACACGGCCAACAGCATCCGACCTGGAAAAGGACAATGCTGGACAAAATATACCTCTAATTCAAGCGTTACGAATAGCCAATTAAAAATAGTATCGTTGATCGTAATTAAAACTCATGAAAAACCGCCAAATCATGGTTTTACTGACCCCATTATTAATTCTTGTCAAGAATTCGGGTTATACTATATTTAGGTCCCGTGGAGATGAAGGAGAATTCATCTAAAAATATAAAGTATGCCATATCAATATCTTCACACAAAATATCTTTAGGGTAACATTTGCAAATGATTATACAATGGTTCGGTGATGTATAACATTCGGTAAGTTTACTTGGTACTAGACATGATAACAAGAGTAGAGCAAGTATCAGGGGCGGAGATGTTCGGTATATATTATAAGCGACTAAACACATCCACAGTACAAAGCAAGAGGAAAACTAACAGAGAAAAGAGAATCGATAAATAATCATGAGAATTTTATGTATTGCAATTAGTATGTGGTTCATACTGAATTGTGAGGTAGGTTTATAGCAATTATAAATATAGACATTGCAGGTATGTTAAGGCGATATTTTATAAAGGGAGAAAAAAAAATCTATAAAAAAGGCCTCTTGAAGAATGTGGTCTAAAACATTGTCTTTGTACAAAGGAGCTTTTTTATCTACCCTTCACATTCGTTGCTATAGTTATCTAGTCGTTTCTAGAGTGAAGGCTTCAGTATATAGTCCGTGAAAGCCTACAATTAGTATCGGTGTCAAAAGATAAACCAAAATGATAAGGTCATTCCCTAAGATTACTGAGTTATTTACCATAAGCTATTAAGGGAACGAGTTGAAAAACTCTCATTTTCCTAGTTTTAATAACTAGCTTTATTTTTCTTTGCCGAACAAGATGTGATCCGACCTCTAGCTTACTCGGTGTGCGTGCTAAAATCTATGGTCAAACAGCGTGTATTTTCTTTAAAGAAAACTAAAATAAATACACTATATTTTATTAGAAAACATTTTTCTCTGCTGTTTAACATACACATTATTTATTCTTTTTAATTTTATGCCTAATAAGTAAATCATAAAAAACATCCTATCCTAAATGCGACGCCAGTAAGAATTATAAATCAATCAAATCCTATCTTAAAATTCCTGTATCTTTAACTCAACGCGAAACACGTTTTTCAGACATATTTAAGCTTTTCCATATGGCTTTCCTAACCGCCCCAAGAACAACAGCAACAAGAACAACAACAAGAGCAACAACAACGCCAACTACAAAGTAGTTTGTAGGCATACTCCCAGAGTAAGCCAGAAGACTGAAAATTCTTCTTGAGCCGTATATAAGGATGAATCGCTTAACCACCGATTTAAAAAATTATAGCATCTGAAATAGCCAGTCGCCATTCCGTTTGGTGCAGATTGCCTCATTAAATAACCAGAATGAACTGTCAACCATAAAATGAATTCAGGGATATTTGAAAAGGCACTGATTGGAAAGTGATCTGCGAAGGATTCGCTAAGCAAATGAACGGAAAGTTGCAGGGGAAAAATAGCAGTGTAAGGATACTTCCAGTATCTGACAAAAACAAATGATCTATACTTTATAGGAAACTCAAAATTGGAACAACGAACGTTAATTAATATATAAGAATTCTTACGTCTTATGCTGTTACAATATCTTCAATCAGTCTCTAAGAATACCTTTCCACACGCATCTGATGTATATAAAGCTATTTAACATTTCTCAACACGAAAGCCCTTACATTCTTCACACGAGGAATATTCAGCGTTTATCATAATGAAAAATAAAGAATATTTTGATGTTAATAGATGTTCTCACATATAAAAAGTAAACCACCCGTGAAAGTCATTCCCCATGCCAGCCTGCTCGACAAGAGACCAAAGAGACATTGAAGAGCAAGAAAATCTGGCCCACCAGGGGGCTGAAAGTTGGACGACGCACTTCGTGGAAGAAATATGAGATGTGATATCGCTGTTTCAGCTTCATCGGGGTTTGATCAAGGGGATTCCGATATGCCTCATGCTGTCTGAAGCGTTTTCATTTATATGCATCGAATTTTCTTGCGAGAACCTTATGAAGAGGTTCAGTTGCGTTCGTTTTCGTTTGGTCAAGGCTTGAACCTTGAGATTGCTGCACGTTTTTTTTCTCTACTGAAGAAGCAGTGGCATTGTAGGCTTACAGCAGACAACTGGGGCGGAAGTGTCCTTTACAGAAAAAGATACTGGGCTATCGAATCTTGCCGAACTCCGAAAAATATCCATCGTATTCAAGAAGCCTCTGTAGAGTGGTGCAGCCCTAGAGCTGACGGCAGCAAGTTACAAAGACAGTTGTAACTGAAAGCAGGTGCGTTTATATAATTTTAACTATTTATATATACAGCGAACTGAGTTACAATATCTTGGTACACAGTTTTGTCCATATCCATACTAGCTTTGATCACGTGAACTGGATATGTGCTAACGGAATCGCTGCTCGCTACGTGGAATTTCAACGTGTAAGAGTAACTTAACCCAAAAGCCTGCGTTCCTTGTTTCATTGTAAGAAATTGTGAGATATTTCT
>NC_087201.1:4613747-4628747 GCF_015104395.2 Macrobrachium nipponense
GGTCACCTCGAGAATTTATTGCTTTTTTTCTACTTTCTTTCAGTCCCTAGATTTTTCTTTCATTGAGAGGATGATACAACAACCACTGGAATGAGAGAAGTTTTTTTAATATCCATTTTTCTCCAAATTAACGAAGACTGATTTCGACTTATATAGTTTCCGTTACTCATTAAAAGGAATAAGTAATACTTGTTTACTTGTATCTCCATGAAAACGTTACTGTAAGCCGCAATCATCTAAATTGAATATAATGTTTCGATTACTCGATTTGCTTTCATAGTAGAAAATGTGTTGCAGCTAGACAAATTTTTTACGTAAATTTGACGTATTGTGGCGGGTAGGTGCAATATCAACATTGAGGGTACTGCTCTTTACGTTCAAATTTGCGTGTGTAGGTTAATGGGATATTTCGAGCCACAATTAAACACGCTATATCTACAGACAGTTCCTCATTAGTACGTTGCAAGTAATGCTGCGAAAAATGATAGAAGGCTGCATTCCAATTTCTTCCCCCCCCACCTCCATCCCCCCCCCCCCCCTTTTTTTTTTATGTTATTTTGGAAATCATGAACTATTATTCTCCCACCCTTTACCGAAAGCATAAAGATTTAAAATTGAAGGGTAAGGCACAGACCCTTATACAAGGACAGGAATGAAAAAAGTGACCTCAACAACCACGTTGACAACAAATCGCTCGAGTCATAGAGTAATACTTCAGAGGCAGTTAAACATCCCATCCTATCGCTTCCAACAGCCAATCAGTGAATTGAGGTTTGTATAAACAAACAGAACGTCATTCCCCTTTTCGAATGCAAGTTCCGGCTTTGCACAAGGCACTTGGAAGCAAAGACCTGTGTACCTTCAGAGTAGTTGGGAAATAAGGCTGGATCGATGTTTATCCTCCCAAATGGCTGTTTACTCAGTCGGTTGTATCCAGACTATTCAGAATCGTTCAATTATGTCAGAAGGCCGTCGCACTCCAGGTTATTTTTTATTTCTTTTCCAGACAGACGCTCACCTTGGAAGGATCACGTGACCTATCCCCCTTTCTTTTAACTTACTCCCTCTTTCTGCAAAACTTGAGCCTAACTATCCGTGTCTTGCTTCTTGTGTGGCGTCTCGTCTTTTCGATTCCAGGAAGAGGAAAATCGTCAAGGAATGTCGGTTGATGGATTCCAAGGAATCAGTCGTGCCATGTCTTAATCGACGGTGAGGAGTTGAGGAAATCGAGGAAAAGAGAGAGGAGAAAACAAGTAACGTTCGCAGGCTTAGTTTACCAATTCATTAGGAACGTGGAAGAAATTTTTGATTTTACGTATTACAGTCCAGTGAGAAAGCGTTAAGTTCAGTGTTGAAAAGGATCCAGCAAAAAGAAAAGACCATTTGCACCATCTACTGATAATTACGGTCTCCTAATTTGGTCAAAGAACTATGCATATAGTAGGGGGAATTTGTTGAATCGTAGATATTATACTAACAAGGAAAGTATACATCATTATATATCATTAGAAAGGTAACTGTACCCTACATTAATTTCGTATGTGATAATTTAGGAGCAGATTTGGTTATCGAAGCTAAGACCTTCATAGTGCTGTAGTGCCCTCAGTGCACCTCACGCGGTCTACTGTAGGCACTACTGGAGGTACATTGCAGCGCCACTTCGGCCCCTTGACCACAAACCGATACAATTTCTTTTACTGTAAATCTGGTCATATTCTTTTTTTTCCATTTACTTTCCAACCCTCTCCTAACAAATATTTCTCACTCAGTGCTGAATGACCTCATAGGTCATTGGGCTCTTGACCTTTGGCCTAAATTTTATATTCCATTCCAATCCCATTGGAGCTAAACACTGGATTTCTATCATCTATTTTTTTTAATAATTCAATCTATTATCTCCACTACAGGGATCATGGTGGAAATTTGAATAATGCCTAGATTTAATAATAATAATAATAATAATAATAATAATAATAATAATAATAATAATAATAATAATAATAATATTTTGGTAGAAGACCCTCTTTAGGCAAATGCTGTTAAAAAGGATGGCAGAATTAAGCGAGTTGATTTTATATATTGTTTTTTTCTAGTTTTTCCTTACAATTCGCTTCTCAGGCTCAGCGATGTTTCTCAGTAACTGGCCAATATTTCATATTGGGAATCTTCAAAATTATAAATGCTGAAGGAATCTTTTATTAGAACAAGATATCAAGTCTTGGTCAAGCAGGGGTCATCGTCAGTGCCGGTATTATTCCGTAGGCTAGTTCAGTTCGGGCCGGGTCGTCTTAAGTTTAAGGGCTGGTATTTGGTGTGGATAGCTGGTATCACGTGACGTTTCGAGCCTTCTCGTAGGTCTCTTCTGACGAGTCGGTTGAAGAGACTGTAGCAAGAAAGTTTGGGGAACGGTATTTATAGCGGCTCGGACCTAGAGTTGCATTCTCATTGTCGGGCCGGTCTTGGGCGAAGCCGTGGATCTCGCTCGAAGGTCTCGGGGATTCTCTTGTGCGAGCGCCACAGTAGTGTGCCTTGGGATGAACGTCAGGAATTCCGTCTGTAGCAGAATCGTATCATCCTGTGGGGGTTCCTGATTATCTGGCATTGTCGGGGGGCGTCGCTCGCTGCTCCTCCGGGCGGTGGTGGGAAGGAGAAACGTTTCTTGAGTGACATTTAAGTTTGGTTTTTTCCTTACCTCTATGGAGGGTTTCTAGGAGGCGCAGACGTCGGGGATCCGTTTTTGTACTATTATGGTGATATTAGGGATAATATCATTTCTTCTTATCCGTTTGTTATGAGCAGTCCTGGCGTGGTTGAATATGGCTCCTTCTTGGGCGTGGCAGGAGATTCGCTTGGAGAAATGCATGGAGGTCATACCGACGTATTTGCCGAGGCATCCTCGGGACGGGGCATGTGTAATGGTAGACCACACTCGTCTTCTTCAAGGGATCCTGCAGGGGCGCCGAAGGATTGTTTCTCATCACCAGGCTGCTCGTCTTCTTCGTTTTATAATATATAATCATCTTAATATTTCTGTCTGACGTTTTCCTCGATGATCTTTTTGAGGGCTTGTTCGTCCTCCTTGTACCTCTGGTGGAAGTGCCCCTTGTAGAAAAGCTTGATGGGCTCTGCAACGTCGGGGCGGGGTTCCCGGTGGTACCAGGCTTCCATACCTTTCCTTATTGACTCATCAACAGCACGATTGGTGTGTCCGTTGTCGACGAGGACCTGGGCGGCGCGCTCCAACTCACTGTGTGTGTCATTCCAGGAGGAGCAGTGTGAGAGGGCTCTCCTGACGAAGGCGCTGATGGGGTGGAGCGCTTATACCTCTCAGGCACTCACTCTCACCGTTCATGCACATTCCCAGGTTCGTCGGCTTCGTGTGTACACCCTCGTGCTGAATTCGGAATCTCGCTGTTCGACAAGGACGTCAAGGAAGGGGAGGCGGCGATCTTGGCAATGTTCATTCTGTGAACGTGAGGCAGCTGTGGTCATGGAATGCACGTCGCAGCTGCTCTATCTCATCCTGGGAGTCGGCGCAGACGAAGGTGTCATCAATGTAGCGCACATACATCCTCGGTTTCCTGGAAATCTGGAAGACCCTCTCTTCGACGGTACCCATATAGAAATTGGCGAAAAGGACACCAAGGGGAAGATCCCATCGCCACGCCGTCGATCTGGTGAACATATAATTGTGGTGATCAGCAAAAGGGGCCTTCTTAGTGCAGATTTCCAGCAGGGCTCGAAGGGCATGCTCTGGATGTTTAAGGATGGAGTGTCGGGGTCCCTGTAAACTCTGTCCAAGATCATTTGTATGGTCTCGTCAACGGGGACGTTGGTGAACAGGGACTCTACATCCATCGAAGCGATGTATCTTCTGGGAGCGTTGCTCGTAGGGCGTCCAAGAACTCGGCCGACGACTTCAGGCTGTGCCTATCTGGGACTATGGGGTTAAGAGGGTGTTGAGTTTCTTGGCCAACAGGTACGTAGGGGCAGGGATCTGGCTGATTATGGGGCGAAGGGGGTTCCCTTGTTTATGGTCTTAACATTCCCATAGATGTAGCCTAAATCATGGTCACCCGGTTTATGGGTGGCAAATGCAGGGCGTTCGAGGCGGCGTTGACCGTTTCAATAATCCGGTTGGCCTCTCGCTTGAGGTCATCGATGGGGTTCTTGGTGATTCTGCGGAATTTCGTGGAGTCCGCCAGGATTTCTTCAATCTTCCGGCGGTATTCCTCAGTCTGGATAAGGACGAAAGCAGCAGTTTATCGGCCCTGCATACAGTGACGTCCTCACGTTTCTAACTGCTTCGCTGCTTCCCTCAGGTCACGGCTGATGATACCACTGCGGTAGTCTCCACGGTTGGTGAGGGCTTCGGCAAGTAGAAGGGGTTGAAGGGCGTCAGTCGTCTGCAAGTTCCCAAGGTCCTCTTGCTTCTGGATACCATCGAGGAGATATTCAATTTCCAAGCATTTATCCATCGGCCTCGGCTGCGTGATGAAGTGGCAGTTGAGGCCCATCCATCTTGTCTTCGTCAGGTGTTGGGACGTGACTTGTAAGGTAATGATACTCGTCTCGCCCTTGTGGGAGGCGTAACTTACCTCCGTTGAGGGCGACAAGTTTCTTGGTTATCGTCCTGTTCTTCTCAGCATCTTTTTCCTCCAGGCGGCGAAGGCAGTCAGTGATGTATTCATGTTGTTCACGCCCTTGGGGGTTGTCTATTGCGCCATTTTCTTCGTCTGAGGCATGAGGGGGAGCTGCAACAGGGTCGCTACGACGGCGGAGGCCCTCCCACTCGGAGTATAAGCTGTCCTTTTCCTCGACAAGTGCGGCCCTCTCTGTTCCTTGGCGTGCAGTTTGCCGTTGCAGCAGGGTCCTCCTGAAGCTCCTCGTGCCTGGTTCTCGCTGGGCGGTACGGTCATGTAGCCGAAAGAATGTGTATTTTGGTAGAAGACCCCTCTTTTAGGCAAATGCTGTTAAAAAGGATGGCAGAATTAAGCGAGTTGATTGTATATTGTTTTTTCTATTTTCCTTACAATTCGCTTCTCAGGCTCAGCGATGTTTCTGAGTAACTGGCCAATGTTCATATTGGGAATCTTCAAAAATTATAAATGCTGAAGGAATCTTTTATTAGAACAGATATCAGGTCCAGGTCAAGCAGGGTCGTCGTCAGTGCCGGTATTATTCCGTAGGCGTAGTTCAGTTCGGGCGGGGCCGGGGTCGTCTTAAGTTTAAGGGCTGGTATTGGTGCTGGTATAGCTGGTATAACGTGACGTTTCGACCTTCTCGTAGGTCATCTTCTGACGAGTCGGTTGAAGAGACTGTAGCAAGAAAGTTTGGGGAACGGTATTTATAGCGCTCGGACCTAGAGTTGCATTCTCATTGGTCGGGCCGGTCTTGGGCGAATCCGTGGATCTCGCCTCGAAGGTCTCAGGGATTCTCTCGTGCGAGCGCCACAGTAGTGTGCCTGGGTATGAACGTCCAGGAATTCCGGTCTGTAGCAGGAATCGTATCATCCTGTGGGGGTTTCCTGATTATCTGGCATCGTCTGGGGGTCGCTCGCTGCTCTCCGGGCGGTGGGTGGAAGGAGAAACGTTTCTTGAGTGATATTTAAGTTTGGTTTCCTTACCTATATGGAGGGCTTCTAGGAGGCGCAGGACGTCGGGGATCCGTTGTTTGATCTATTATGGTGATATCAGGGATAATATCATTTCTTCTTATCCGTTTGTTATGAGCAGTCCTGGCGTGGTTGAATTTGGCTCCTTCTTGGGCATGGCAGGAGATTCGCTTGGAGAAACGCATGGAGGTCATACCGACGTATTTGCCGAGGCAAATACGGTAGAACACACTCGTCTTCTTCAAGGGATACTGCAGTGGCGCCGAAGGATTGTTTCTCATCACCAGGCTGCTCGTCTTCTGTGGCGCTCGCACGAGAGAATCCCTGAGACCTTCGAGGCGAGATCCACGGCTTCGCCCAAGACCGGCCCGACCAATGAGAATGCAACTCTAGGTCCGAGCCGCTATAAATACCGTTCCCCAAACTTTTCTTGCTACAGTCTCTTCAACCGACTCGTCAGAAGATGACCTACGAGAAGGTCGAAACGTCACGTTATACCAGCTATACCAGCACCAATACCAGCCCTTAAACTTAAGACGACCCCAGCCTGAACTGAACTACGCCTACGGAATAATACCGGCACTGACGACGACCCTGCTTGACCTGGACCTGATATCTTGTTGTAATAAAAGATTCTTCAGCATTTATAATTTTTGAAGATTCCAATATGAATATTGGCCAGTTACTCAGAAAACATCGTGAGACCTGAGAAGCAAATTGTAAGGAAAATAGAAAAAACAATATATAAAAAAACAAATCGCTTAATTTCTGCCATCCTTTCTAATAATAAAATAATGAATAATAATAATAATAATAATAATAATAATAATAATAATAATAAAATAAGTGGCTCCGTGGCAGAGTGAGTTAGGTCGTCAATGGACTGTTAAGCAACATTGGGGCTGGTCAGTCTTTGATGGGTGACCGCTCTCCTCGGCGTTGATTCCTTGGGCAGGGATCTTTACCATAATTTCCTCTGTCTACTCAGCTGTAAATGAGTACTTATCACTGATGGGGTAGGGTCCAGCTATGGGTTAAATAGCAAAACTCAGCAATGATGTTAAGAAATGAAGGAATAAACGACAACGACGTAAATGGAACCTCTGGCAAACAGAGGAGCTTTGTCCGGCAGCCAGGTATTCAACCCAATTGAAGGGGAAGATGGTCAGGTACTTGGAGGTCGTCATCCAGCAACTGACCAACACAAACGACAGTTACCAACAGCCTGAGATTGGAACTACAGAAGCAAACCAAAGGAAGAAATGGACGAGAGAAGAAAATAAGGAAATATGGAGGATGCTACATCAGAAGCAACCCGACGGAGAGAGGAGGATATAGAAGAAGGTTGGTCAACATCAGCATTGAGAGGATAACACCCCCAAACAGAGCAGAGGCTGGCAGACCAAGTAAGGAACATAAAGAAAATGAACTGGCTCTCCCCAACAGAAAGAGAAGAACTGAAAAGGGAAATTTCACACGACAACGAATTACACGAAGACGAACTGAGAGACGATGCCACAGAAGAGACGACAGGGATGATGAGGTATCAAACAATAACACACAAAGAAACACCGACGAAGTAACAGAGAGGACGGAATGGGTAGAAAAGATTAGACAATAGATGGAGCCAGATACAGAGAGAACAAAGATTCCCTCCATGAAAGCCTACAACACCAAGAAATTAAGGGAGAAAACAAGTGAGGTCAATGAAATAATGGGCATAATACACACCACCAGTATCACAGAAACAAATAACTTGGCATATGCAGGAGCAAGATTAGTAGCAAAACGATGATTGGATTCGACCAACACTACCAGCACAACCAACCCAACAGAAACCAAAACAAACCAAAACAGCAACCTCCTTGGAAAAGGCGCCTGAAAAAGCAAATCATGGTGATGAGATCTGACTTGAGTAAACTGAAAGAGATGGCAGAAAAAAGGCTAAGAAGCAAAAAAACAAGGGAGGAACTCAACAAGAAATACAAAGTACAAGAGAGGGGACTAAAGAACACAATAGAAGATGTAAAACAGAGGCTTAAGGCCAAAGCACATAAGATCCAACGGTACATGAACAGGAATAAGGATACCAAACAGAACAAACTATTTGGAACCAACCAGAAAAGACTATACAGCCAACTAAGAGGTGAAGACAACCACCAAGAAATTCCTGAAGCCGAACCAAGTAAGAGACTCTGGGAAAACATATGGAGCAATCCGGTATCACACAACAAACATGCAACATGGCTCCAGGAAGTCAAGGAAGAAGAAACAGGGAGAATAAAACAAGATTCACAGAGATCACGACAGACACAGTCAGACACCAACTAAAGAAAATGCCAAAATGCCAAACTGGAAAGCCCCAGGTCCCGATGAAGTCCATGGATACTGGCTCAAAAACTTCAAGGCCCTACACCCCACGAATAGCAGAACAACTCCAGCATTGTATCATCAAATCACCATGCACCAAATGGATGACCACAGGAAGAACATCCTTAGTACAAAAAGACAAGAGTAAGGGAAATATAGCCAGTAAACTACAGGGCCTATCACCTGCCTACCAATAATGTGGAAGTTACTAAAAGATATCATCAGTGAAAGGCTATACAATTACCTAGAGGAGACAAACACCATCCCCCCCCCCCACCAACAGAAAGGCTGCAGAAGGAAGTGTAGTGGGCACAAAAGACCAGCTCCTGGTAGACAAAATGGTAATGAAGAACAGTAGGAGAAGGAAAAACCAACCTAAGCATGGCATGGATAGACTATAAGAAAGCCTTCGACATGATACCAAGCATATGGCTAATAGAATGCCTGAAAATATATGGGGCAGAGGAAAACACCATCAGCTTCCCTCAAAAATACAATGCGCAACTGGAATACAATACTTACAAGATCTGGAATAAGACTAGCAGAGGTTAACATCAGGAGAGGGATCTTCCAGGGCGACTCACGTCCCACTACTCTTCGTAGTAGCCATGATTCCCATGACAAAAGTACTACAGAAGATGGATGCCAGGTACCAACTCAAGAAAAGAGGCAACAGAATCAACCTTCTGATGTTCATGGACGACATCAAGCTGTATGGTAAGAGCATCAAGGAAAATAGATACCCTAATCCAGACTGTAAGGATTGTATCTGGGGACATCAGGATGGAGTTTGGAATAGAAAAATGCGCCTTAGTACTAACATACAAAAATGCAAAGTAACGAGAACTGAAGGGATAAAGCTACCAGATGGAGCAACATCAAACACATAGATGAGACTGGATACAAATACCTGGGAATAATGGAAGGAGGGGTATAAAACACCAAGAGATGAAGGACACGATCAGGAAAGAATATATGCAGAGACTCAAGGCGATACTCAAGTCAAAACTCAACGCCGGAATTATGATAAAAGCCATAAACACATGGGCAGTGCCAGTAATCAGATACAGCGCAGGAATAGTGGAATGGACGAAGGCAGAACTCCGCAGCATAGATCAGAAAACCAGGAAACATATGACAATACACAAAGCACTACACCCAAGAGCAAATACGGACAGACTATACATAACACGAAAGGAAGAGGGAGAGGACTACTAAGTGTAGAGGACTGCGTCAACATCGAGAACAGAGCACTGGGCAATATCTAAAAACCAGTGAAGACGAGTGGCTAAAGAGTGCATGGGAAGAAGGACTAATAAAAGTAGAACGAAGACCCAGAATATACAGAGACAGGAGATAATGACAGACAGAACAGAGGACTGGCACAACAAACCCAATGCACAGACAATACATGAGACAGACTAAAGAACTAGCCAGCGATGACACATGGCAATGGCTACAGAGGGGAAGCTAAAGAAGGAAACTGAAGGAATGATAAACAGCGGCACAAGATCAGGCCCTAAGAACCAGATATGTTCAAAGAACGATAGACGGAAATAACATCTCTCCCATATGTAGGAAGTGCAATACGAAAATGAAACCATAAACCACATAGCAAGCGAATGCCCGGCTCTTGCACAGAACCAGTACAAAAAGAGGCATGATCAGTGGCAAAAGCCCTCCACTGGAGTCTGTGCAAGAAACATCAGCTACCTTGCAGTAATAAGTGGTACGAGCACCAACCTGAGGGAGTGATAGAAAACGATCACGCAAAGATCCTCTGGGACTATGGTATCAGGACGGATAGGGTGATACGTGCAAACAGACCAGACGTGACGTTTGATTGACAAAGTCAAGAAGAAAGTATCACTCATTGAGTCGCAATACCATGGGACACCAGAGTTGAAGAGAAAGAGAGGGAAAAAATGGATAAGTATCAAGATCTGAAAATCGAAATAAGAAGGATATGGGATATGCCAGTGGAAATCGTACCCATAATCAATAGGAGCACTAGGCACGATCCCAAGATCCCTGAAAAGAAATCTAGAAAAACTAGAGGCTGAAGTAGCTCCAGGACTCATGCAGAAGAGTGATCCTAGAAACGGCACACATAGTAAGAAAAAGTGATGGACTCCTAAGGAGGCAGGATGCAACCCGGAACCCCACACTATAAAAACCACCCAGTCGAATGGAGGACTGTGATAGAGCAAAAAAAAAAAAAAAAAAAAAAAAATAATAATATAATAATAATAATAATTATATAATGATAATATTAATAATATCCTCATCTGTATGAATATTGTCATACCAACCATAAAGCAATAGCCTCGTTCATTTTTTATCATCAATTGTTATTCCCTATCTAAAAATCATAATAAGATTGACGATTTTGTACCACCATAAAAAGAACTGAACTTGTTCCATTACATTCATACATAGTTCGTCGATAATCTGTTCTTGGGGGACATCACCTAGGTTATTGTCTTTTGTCAACTCACGCTGTAATTGGTGAAACCAATTGTCGATGATGTGTAAAGTAGTCGATGATCTGCAGTTATAACAAATAGAGATAATTTAAGAGCTGGCGATAAAATTACAGAAAAACTTGATGAGATCTTTGGAAAGTTAAAACATGTCGTTAATTATGATTACCAGCTTCATATTTCTAGTAAAACAATCTACAAATTGAGCTTTCAGTATGGGTTAGAGAATAAAGTAAATCATGCTGATATATATATATATATTATATATATATATATATATATATATATATATATATATATATATATATACATACACACACACACAGATATATATATATATATATATATATATATATATATATATATATATATCATATATATATATAATCCCCTTAACTCCACGGTTGAAAGGTGAGTAAAACAGTGACTTGGAACGGGTATTTTCGTATTATATTCTACGTTTTCAAGTTCCTGTGTTCACTTACTTACTACTTTGGATTTAAGTATGTTCTCAACTACGTGTTCCTTTGTGCTACTTTGAATATATATATATATATATATATATATATATATATATATATATATATATATATATATATATACATATATATATATATATATATATATATATATATATATATATATATATATATATATATATATATATATGACAATTTTTACGTGTAGACAAGAAAAAGTATCAGATCGTATGCAAAAGGAAAACTAAAGTACATTCCTGCAAGTTCAGTTTTTCAATGGCAACTTTCGAAGGATCACTTGTCCTATTGTGTAGGAACCACTTGTCTTAATGTTTGGGGTCAGTGAGTTTCACATGTGTTTCTAGTAGTCTAGGAACGTCTCATTCCGCTTCTGGGTGGTCATGAAAAAAATAGAAAATAAAAAATTTTGCTGCAGATTGATTTTTCTTATCTAAAATTCTTGACAACAGCTTCTTTATGTTCTTTCTCACAATACAAGTAAGATAAAGTTTTCAAATTAACACTATTTAACGTCTAAATTACTCTCATCAGATAAAATTTGCATATTTTTCTGATAACTGTTGTAATGTTAAAGTTATGCTCATTACAGATTCCAATTACAGTAGATTACAAAAAGAGAAGAACAAATCTAAGACATCGTGCAGCCTACGAAATGGACACATTACAGAGCAGTGTAAATTTAAAAAGTCATGATAATCTAACTGATTCATTGCTGTAGTCACTTTCATCAACCTGTCTGCTTATCTTAAATACTCTTGACGGGATTAATTCAAACTAGCAGTTTTCAGCCCATTGTCATTATTGCTTAATGTATTCCAACCAGCTCTCTCTTTCATGATACCTGTCCATTTCTCAGGTTCTATCTTATCTATGACGTGATCCGATTCACTTTTTTTTTTTTTTTTTTTTTTTTTTTTTTTTTAACTCACATTGACTAAACCAGGAGTTCTTCTCAACCTTTTGATGACTCCACACCACAATGAATTCCCCAATATGGTTCCATACCCACTTTGCTGAAGTCCACTTAAGGCCTACTTGCTGACATATAACTTATAAAGATGCTAGGTTTAATGCATGCTTTAGTATGAATAGCTACGAATAGAACAAAAAAATAACAATTGATTATAGTTTTTATACTTAATTACAAAATGTACCCATGTATACTTGGCACATTAAAATAAACTGTATAGAAATATCCAGAGATCAAGTCCCCACTAACACCAGCATGTGCTTCTTATAACCCTGGACTAAACAATCTATTACTCTGAAATCACTGACATTGCGATTTACCAAGAAGTTATCAACGAAAAAGTTTGCTAAGGTAGTATCAGCAGTCTGTCCATCATTGAACAGATAGAAAAGCAAACAGCTCGTTGTGTTCGCAATTGAAAAAAAAAATATTCATGCGCTCATTTATTTCATTTCAGAGAGTGCCTTTGAAAATAATGCCTCCGGCAATCGTGGTTTTCTTAGGTGCCTTATATATCTGCGTCATTTCACATGGAAGATATACATGAATTGTAAGCACAAACGAACTTATCTTTAAAAGTCCATTCTTCTGAAGAACATTTGTAATATTTACCTCATTCATCTAAACAAAAGCTAGGTAGGAATTTTGCCCTAAAACAGGAGTTATAAAAAAAACAAGGATTTTCACACCTAAAAATAGGCATTCATAGATAATTTGAGATCTTTTACCAACACAGATTAATGAGGAAAATTGTCAACGTTTCCCAGCTCTGAATCATAACAGGTTAAATACCGTCACAGAGAGCAAGACGTAGGACGTGTGTGTGTGTGTGTATATGTGTGTGTGTGTGTGCAAAATACCATTTTAAGAATTTTCTCCTCCTTAGCACGATGATAAAAGTCATTACTTTTAATACAGAACTATATGAGCGATATGGTTTGGTAAGGAGAAGCACTTTGATAGCAGAGTTCACGGCTTAAGTGATTCAAGACGTTTCCCTAAATCCAGAAATCCTCATAGTTTATAGCAATTGCATCATATGTCATTTCCTCACCGTCCTTCAGTTGGGAACTAAGAACATCATGAGAATGATTGTGAAATCCAAAAATAGAATTCATCAGGACAACCACCCGCGAGTTTTTCCATGCAAATGGAAAATCTCATTATCCCGGCGAGGAACTTTCCCATTCTGTTTCCTCCTCAATGATACACCGCGGATGGGGTTTGTAGGGGGAAGGGGGCGGGGTGATTCTTCCCACACATAATCTAGCGTGGAATCGGACAACTCTTCCGTGATTGGTCTTGATACCGCGATGATACCCGTCGGTACTACACGTGATGGCGTTAATTCTTGAAAATTATAGTATGCCAAATAACATTTAATCGGCCCCTATAACTTCCCTTTATGCGGTGAATCTCTCTACTATTAGTTCCTCGTTGACGAGTGGTCTGCATACCTGCCTATCAATTTGGTAGCCCATGTTAGCTCACCGCTGCTACGATGCGCAACCACAGGTATTTATTTCGGGCGATTAGAAATTCATTTCTGGAGATAATGTGGTTCGGATCCCACAATAAGCTATAGGTCCGTTGCTAAGCATAACTTAAAAAAATAAAATGTAATACTTCGGGCCAGTCTTAGGAAAGCTGTTAATTTAATTGCTCAGCGGTCTGGCTAAACTAAAATATACTTAACTTTCCAGTTAACTGTTCCTTGATGCCAAAATTCCCATGTCGTTGACCGCCATTTAATGAGATTTTGAGATAAATGAAAAAAATCTTGAATGAGCCACAGCCGCGTCTAAACGCTCGCTTTGTACGGCTTTCGTTTCTTCCGTTGTTTCATAAATGACAAGTCAGTAGCTTGTTACTGATTTTTTTTCCTTTTTTACGATTAATGGACGCGCTCCAAGTAAGGACGTCATTATTTCGGTATTGTTAGGAATATTTATACGTAAACATCGCTAAATCATTCGAAACAGGATTATTTCAAGTAATCAATGAGGCACTTAGAAGAATTATAAATTGACCCTAGGAATAACAAAGTCACACTTGAGTCACTGTCGAGAAATACTCCGTGAACTGTATGGACTCGGGGAATTATGCCTGGCCGCCGGAGGTAGGCATATCTAAAATTTCTAGAACAACATTAATTAATTCTATTTTTAACGTGTCATGAGCATTTTTTTTTTTCACGAGAGGCAAGTGACAAGATATCCAAGACAGGAAACTTAAATTTTTCCTTAAAAAGAGTTTATGCTCTTTCTCAAACTTTCAATTAAATTTCCTATCGTTTTTACTTTTTTTTACCCAGGTCTCAAAGGTAGATAGTTTTTCGTTATATCAAATCATAATCTGGATCCATAGTCCTGTAGAATTTACAGATATTTCCAAATTTTTTTAGTTAGCTATCGCTGCTTTCGTGCTTTGTTTCACTAACAAACTAACTGCTTTATAAATAAATCTTGATTTTTAGTGGATTGTTGTCTCTTTTAAATATCATTGACAATCTAATTTTCAATCCTTATTTATATAACCATAAGAAAGAAAGTGGCAATTATAATTTACAATAGACAATAATCCACTAAGCATCAAGATATATTCATAAAGCATTAGCTTGTTATTGAAACAAAGCACAAAAAGTAGGAAAACATATTGAAAAATGTTGAGAAATATATTAGGAGAGAGACAAATAATAATTTGTTCAATTCTCTATACCTGGGGAATAACTTCTATCCCAAGGGAAATACAAACGATTAACAATTCTTGCCCGTCAGCATTCAAGACGTTGTTTCGTTCAAAACACAAAACGAGCCTGGGAGTAATTTATTCCCGATGTATGCTGAACAGTATATCGAGCGATGTCTGCGATGTCTGTTACTTAACATTTATGATGGTATATATATAATATATATGTGTATCTGTATATATATATATATCATATATATATATATATATATATATATATATATATATATATATATATATATATATATATATATATATATATATATATATATATATATATATATATATATATATATATATATATACACACACTTC
>NC_087201.1:4633747-4653747 GCF_015104395.2 Macrobrachium nipponense
ATATATATTATATATATATAGGGAGGGAGGAGATCGACGTGAGAGAAAAATATATATATAACATTATATCTACATACACACCCACACACACATATAATTTATAATATATAATTATATAACTATATAGATATATATATATAATATAATATATACTATCGAGTTATTATCTGTGTATATATTATATAATTATATTAGTTCATCATAGATATGCCATATATATATATTAATTATATATATTATATATATCTATATATATAGTATATGCAATATGTATATATATTTATATATATATATATATTATATAATATATCTAAATTAATATATATATTATATATATATATATATATACCTTTTTACATACCTTTTTAAGGCTTTACCGATGGAACCCTTTTACCTATTCCCCCCCAACCAAACATCAACAAAGTATAATGTAGGCTTAACTCCTCGAAGCAAGGCAAAGCTATTGTGTTTTATCCAAATCTTGCCAATATGGACACCCTAACAATGCTAAAGTTCATTTCTAAATTTTGGCCAAGAAATTGCAAGATGCTAATGTTTTAACCCTACTTACTAACTCCGATATCTGATTTTGCTTATGTAATTTTTAAACCTTTTCATCTGTTTGTATATAAGCGGTCTACAAACCCGATAATGATAAAGAATTTTGTATCATAATAAATGTTATTATAAACCTAGACTTAATAAACTTCTACAGCTTCACAAGCAGTATTTTAATTCGTATAATAACCAATAGCATTTTAGCAATTTGCAAAGGCTGCACAGGACACGCGTTTTTGATCAAACCTATACAAACTTCGCGGGGCATGGCAATGGTATTTGCTTATTCCAGCATTGCTTTTCATTCGAGTATTATTGGCATAAACTGCGGAAGGAAATAAAAGAAACTATTCACATTTAAACTATCTAGTATCTATCTTATCTATCTATTTTTCCTATAAAAAAAATCTATCTTTTTGTCCTTCATTCACCATCCCCCTTATTCATGCTCTCATTCGTATATAGATTACATATATATCTATAATTATATATATATAATGTACTATTATCATGAATCAATTATCACCGTTACACCGTGAGTCATAATAAATGCATTCGAGCTAAAAACAAATATCCTTTAATTATCCAATTCGCTCTAACCCTCGCAATTGATATATTTTCATTTCCATATAATATACCGAAGGGGAATTTTTTTTTTTTCGGTTGAAGTCAATGTCGTTCCTTCCTGATTTCGTTGCTTACGTTCCGCTGGACGGTGGTTCTATCCCCATGATCGGGTACGAAATCATTATCAACTAAAAAACAAATTCCCCTTCGGCACATATATGAAAACATCAATTCCGAGGTACGAGCGAATTGGATATTAAAGGACATTTGGTAAAGCTCGAAATGATATATCATAATATATATATATAATATATATATACCCTAATCTATATATATATGTATTATATATATATATTAATATATATAATATATAGAGAGAGAGAGGGAGCTCAGGATGAGAGCAGGATGAGAGATAGAAGGAGATGGTTTACAGGCATAAACCATTTGAATAATCATTTAGGCATATTGATGTTTAGTATTAGAAAACGACCCGTTTGGTATGTTCCGACTTTAAAGAAATGGTGATTAAAGTGAATAAAACACTTTCCGTTATCCGAAATTGTTTAAATTCATTTTTTTCGTTTTTTTTTTCACGGCTCAGATTCATGCATCAAACTTGAATCTCACCAGCCCCACCACGTCAACGTCCCCATCCCCCTCCCCCTCCCCCTTCCCCTCCCCTCCCCCCACCTCCCCAACCTAACAACCTCCCCCTCCACAACCACAGCGCGAACAAGTTCACTAGCTGGTGGCGTTTCTGACATGCACAAACAAATGAGGCCGCAGTAAATCATTATGGTCGGGTTGGGTTTGCCATAGCCGTCGTCAGGAATAAAAATCAGCCGCGATTAATAGTGACGTATCATGAAACGTCAAATATCAAAAAATAATAGGAGTTTTTTTATTTTATGGATCCCCCTCCAAAACGGGGATAAACTGAATTTGGTGGTATTTTTAGTGTTCAATGACGATTAAAAGTGGCATTATTAAATTAAAAAGTAATAGAACTCATGGAGTCTTTAATTTCATATTTGTAGGAAAATCGTGAGGAAAAAAAATTCAAGGACTGGTCCCGAAGATGTCATCATTCAAAAACTTTTTTCTCTTTTTTAAATCCTTGTGATATATATTTGTTGGTCTTAATGTTATTCTTTCAATTTCACCGCACTCTAAAAATAGCCTTATCACTAACCCTTACATGGATATCAGTTTTATTATTACGTTTTCCTTTCCTTTTTTTCCTTTTTTTTTGGCTTTAAAGCATTCTTTTCTTTTGTTCAATTCTGTTCTAAATTCCTGAATAAAAAAAGAATTTTTTTCGTATATCCTTTCCCAATTTACTTTAATCATTATACTTGTTTCCGTTTTAAAATGTCTGTCATTTCTCTGTACTTCATTTGCTTCAAAAAGTATTGTTAGTAGGACTACCACTATTTGTTGTAAGGTATACGCGAATAGGAAGAACTTGATCTCAAAAAGATTACTGGCAATTGATAGATGAGAGGAGGTGTGTGTGTTTGGTGTAGTGCTTTTTTTTTTTTTAGCTTAACTAAAATTTATTACTTTTGCAATAAAGTCAATTAAAATTAATGAAGATTCCTTTTTTAATCACTTCATAAACGTCCCATTTTTAATAAATATATACATACCTTAAATCGTGCTTAGATTTTGTTTCGTCTGATATATAATATGTATATAATATATATATAATTCTATTTATATCTCTATATATATATAAATATAATATTATATTATATCTGTAATATATGTATATGCATATATATATATATATATATAATTATATATATATGTATTAATATATGTATATATATATATATATAATCTATAATATAATATAATATATTATATATATATATTATCTATATAATATTTTATAGAGGGAGAGAGGAGAGTGGAGAGAAAATAATTATAGGTATACCATTATATAACATATATATATATGTATGGTGTAATATCTATATATATAGATATATATATATATATATATATATATATATATATATATATCGAACCTACAATGTCCTTTAAAATATCTAATTCCGCTTCTAAAACCCTTCCGTGTGCGGGGGAAAAAAAAATTAATATTTTTTTCTAAAGTGCTTAAACCGGTAACCGGGGGGCGGGAGGGGAATTTTTTCTCAGATAATAGATTTTACCATGTAACTTTGGGCGCGAAACATCAGGTACGATTAAACAATCCTGGAAACGTCAGGGAACCTACTACCACAACTCACCAACGCGAGAGGCTTAAAGGTTGTTTATGCCATCTCTCCCTTCTCTCAAACATCGAATACTTTTCTTCTCGCGCTGGAAGGTATTCGTTCTTGGTTTGGAGACAACATCAACCATGCCCTGCTCGACTTCCGGTAGTGTAAAGTAGCGCTTTAGGACAACACGGTAAGCAATTTACATTAATTCCTATATCCACATTACCGTGATTCATATCATATAATCGATCTACAATGGTCCTTTGAATATCTAATTCTCTCTACTCGGAATTAATTATATTCTCCATTATAAATGCTTAACCGAAGGGGAATTTTTTTCTCGATAATAGTATTTTACCTGTACTTAAGGCGCGAACGCAGGTTACATTAAAAATCCACCAGGCACATCAGGGAAGCTATAACCACCCCACCCACCCCGCGAGAGGCTTTAAAGGTTTTTCTTTTATGCCGTCCTCTCACCCTCAAAAATACATTTCTCGGCGCTGAAAGTATTCGTTGGTTTTGGAGAGAGCAACATCTACCGCCGCCTCGACTTACCGGTAGGTGTAAGTTAGCGCTTTTTGACAACACGTGAGCATTTGAACATAAAGTTCATAATCACATTACTTGTTGATTCAAAAAAAAAAATATACATATATCGAGCTACAATGTCCTTTAATATTCTAATTCGCTCTAACCCGTTCGGAATTAAATATCTTTATTTTCATCTATGCTTAACCGAAGGGGAAAAAAGGAATTTTTTCTCCGATAATCGATTTAACCGCTGTCACTTGTTTGGGCACGAACCTGACCGGCAGGTACATTAAAATCCAGGAACGCCGTCATGGGAACCTATACCACCCCACCCCACCACCGTGGAGAGGCTTAAAGGTTTCATCCGTCTCTCAACCCTCAAGATACCCTTTCTTCTCGTCGCTGAAGTAATTCGTTGGTTTGGAGACAACATCCAAACCCGCCTCAGACTCCGGTAGTGTAAGTAGCGCTTTTGACAACACGTAGCATTTAACTTAGTCATATCAACATTACCGTGCTTCATATACAATATAAATACAGCTACAATGTCCTTTAATTATCTAATTCGCTCTACCTCGGAATTAATAAATTTTCATCATATGCTTAAACGAACGGGGAATTTTTTCTCGTTCGAATAATATATTGTACCTGTACTTGGGCGCCGAACGCAAGGTTGCATTTAAAATCCAGGCACGTCAGGGGAAGCTATTACCAAGACCCCACAACCGCGAAGAGGCTTAAAGGTTTTATGCCCGTCTCTCACCTTAAATACTTTCTCGCGTTTTGAAGTATTTCGTTTGGTTTGGAGACAACATCAACCTGCCTCGACTTCCGGTAGTGTAAGTAGGCGCTTTTGGACAAACTAGCGTTTAGCCATTTAAAAGGTCATATCAGCATTAACCGTGATTTCATATACATAATCTACGATACAATGTCCTTTAATGGTTCTAATCGCTCTAAACTTCACAGAAATTAATATATTTGCAATATATTGGCTTAATACCGAAGGGGAATTGTTTGTTCTTCTCGATAATAGATTTAACCTGTACTTGGAGCGAAACGCAGGTTACATTAAAATCCAGGCATGTCAGGGCAAGCTATACCACCCCCCCCCACCCACCGCAAGAGGATTAAAGGTTAAGCTTATATGGAAAATATCTTGAATTCCGACTGGTAGAGCGAATTAGATATTAAAGGAAAGTACATTGTAGCTTGATATATGTATATAAATTACGGTTAAGTGATTATGAACTTTGATG
Organism: Macrobrachium nipponense; assembly: GCF_015104395.2. Taxonomy (NCBI): domain Eukaryota; kingdom Metazoa; phylum Arthropoda; class Malacostraca; order Decapoda; family Palaemonidae; genus Macrobrachium; species Macrobrachium nipponense. Next base: position 4,638,894 of record NC_087201.1, read on the forward strand.
TAAATGCTACGTGTTTGTCAAAAGCGCTCACTTACAACTACCGGCGTCGAGGGAGGGCGGTGTTTGATGGTTGTCTCCAAACCAACGAATACTTCAGCCGCGAAAAGAAAGTATTTGAAGGTGAGAGATGGCATAACCTTTAAAGATTTAAGCCTCTCGCAGTTGGTGAGGTGGTATAGGTTCCCTGACGTTCCTGGATTTTTAATGTACCTGTGTTCGCCGGCCCAAAGTACAGGTAAAATCTATTATCGCGAAAAAATTTCCCCTTCGGTTAAGCATTTATGAAAAATATATTAATTGTCCCAATGGTAAGAGCGAATTATATATTAAACAGGACATTGTAGCTCGATATATGCATATGAATCACGGTAATGTGATATGACTTATGTAAATGATACGTTTGTGTCAAAGCGCTACATATACTACCGGAGTCGAGGCGGGTTGATGTTGTCTCCAAACCAACGAATACTTCAGCGCGAGAAAGTATTTGAGGTGAGAGACGGCATAAACCTTTAAGCCTCTCGCGGTGGTGGGGTGGTATAGCTTCCCTGACGTGCCTGGATTTTAATGTACCTGCGTTCGCGCCCAAGTACAGGTAAATCTATTATCGAGAAAAAATTCCCCTTCAGTTAAGCATATATGAAAAATATATTAATTACCGGAGGTTAGAGCGAATTAGATATTAAAGGACATTGTAGCTCGATATATGATATTGAATCATGGTAATGTGATATGACTTATGTAAATGCTACGTGTTGTCAAAAGCGCTACTTACACTACCGAAGTCGAGGCGGGTAGATGTTGTCTCCAAACCAACGAATACTTCAGCGCGAGAAAGTATTTGAGGTGAGAGACGGCATAAACCTTTAAGCCTCTCGCGGTGGTGGGGTGGTATAGCTTCCCTGACGTGCCTGGATTTTAATGTACCTGCGTTCGCGCCCAAGTACAGGTAAATCTATTATCGAGAAAAAATTCCCCTTCGGTTAAGCATATATGAATATATTATTCCGAGTAGAGCGAATTAGATATTAAAGGACAACGAGTCCTGCATCTGGTATTCATAGACCTTGAAAAGGCCTATGGACAGAGTGCCAAGGCAAGAAATATGGAGTGTTTTGAGGGAGAAGATGGTGCCGGAAAAAGTATGTCAGAGTTATTCGGAGATGTACAGGAATGTGTATACTAGAGTGAGGAGTAGTGTTGGTGAGACGGATGGATTTGAGATAGGAGTTGGATTACACCAGGGGTCAGCACTTAGCCATTCATCTTTAACATCGTGATGGATGTAATGACCATGGATGTTAGAGAAGCAGTGCCATGGTGCATATTATACGCGGATGACATTGTGTTGTGTTCAGAGGGGAAGGGGAGGAGGAGTTGGAGGGGAGGTTGGAGAGGTGGAGAGCAGCACTTGAGGAGAGAGGAATGAGAATAATCAGATCAAAAACCGAATATATGTGTTCTAGTATTACTGAGGACGGTGGAAAGTAGCATAAGATTGGGTGGGGAAAGAAATAAAGAAAGTTACAGAAGTTCAAGTACTTAGGGTCCGTATTGGAGGATAGTGGAAGCATGACAAGAGGTGAGACACCGAATTCAGGCAGATGGGAATAACTGGAGGTCTGCATCAGGGGTACTCTGTGACAAGGAGGTCCCTCTGAAATTGAAGGAAAGTTCCATAGGACGGTGGTCAGACCAGCAATGTTATATGGAACAGAAACGGCAAGTATGAGGAAAACAGAGGAGAAGAAGATGGATGTAGCAGAAATGAGAATGTTGAGATGGATGTCTGGGAGTAACAAGGGAAGATAGGATTAGAAATGAGTATATAAGAGGATCAACAAAGGTAGCTGAAATATCGAAGAAAATACAGGAAGGAAGGCTTCGATGGTATGGACACCTGTTACGAAGGGAGGAACGTCATGTTGGAAGACATACGATGGAAATGGAAGTGCGGGCAGAAGGAAGAAGGGAAGACCAAGAAAGAGATGGCGTGATTGTGTAAGGGAAGATATGGAATTGAAAGGTATAAATGAGAACGAGGCACAAGACAGAAATCGATGGAGTCGACTCATTCGTAATGGCGACCCCATATAAAAATGGGTTTAAGCTAGGAAGAAGAAGAAGAATTGTAGCTTGATATATGTATATGAATCACGGTAATGTGATATGACTTATGTAAATGCTACATGTTGTCAAAAAGCGCTACTTACACTACCGGAGTCGAGGCGGTTAATGTTGTCTCCAAACCAACGAATACTTCAGCGCGAGAAAGTATTTGAGCTGAGAGACGGCATAAACCTTTAAGCCTCTTGCGGTGGGGGGTGGGGGGTATAGCTTCCCTGACGTGTCTGGATTTTAATGTACCTGCGTTCGCGCCCAAGTACAGGTAAATCTATTATCGAGAAAAAATTCCCCTTCGGTTAAGCATATATGAAAATATATTAATCCGAGGCAGAGCGAATTAGATATTAAAGGACATTGAGCTCGATATATGTATATGAATCACGGAAAGGTGATATGACTTATGTAAATGCTACGTGTTGTCAAAAGCGCTACTTACACTACCGGAGTCGAGGCGGGTTGATGTTGTCTCCAAACCAACGAATACTTCAGCGCGAGAAAGTATTTGAGGTGAGAGACGGCATAAACCTTTAAGCCTCTCGCGGTGGTGGGGTGGTATGCTTCCCTGACGTGCCTGGATTTTAATGTACCTGCGTTCGCGCCAAGTACAGGTAAATCTATTATCGAGAAAAAATCCCCTTCGGTTAAGCATATATGAAAATATATTAATTCTGAGGTAGAGCGAATTAGATATTAAAGGACATTGTAGCTGTATATATGTTATGAATCACGGTAATGTGATATGACTTATGTAAATGCTACGTGTAGTCAAAAGCGCTACTTACACTACCGGAGTCGAGGCGGGTTGATGTTGTCTCCAAACCAACAAATACTTCAGCGGGAAAAAAAAAGTATTTATATATATATATATATATATATATATATATATATATATATATATATATATATATATATATATATATATATATATATATATATATATAGATATATATATATATATATATATATCTATATCATCTATATATTTCATGTATACACATAATATATATCTATATATATATCTATTTTATATTATATACTATATATATATATATCTATATATATATATATATATCCATATATATATATATATATGTGGTGTGGTGTGTGTGTGTGTATATATACCTTTTTCAGACCTTTTAGTGTGTGTATATATACCTTTTTCAGACCTTTTTAGGCTTTTCCATAGACCTTTCCTATTCCCCCCACAACATCAACAAAGTAGTATGTAGGCTTACTCCTCGAGCAAGCAAAGCTATTGTGTTTATCCAAATATGGACACCTACCAATGCTAGCCTCTCATTTATAGAATTGGCAGAATGCTAATGTTTTAACCTACTTACTAACTCCGATATCTGATTTTCTATTTAATTTTACCTTTTCATCTGTCGTATTTAAGCGTCTACAAACCCGATAATGATAAAGAATTTTATCATAATAAATTTATTATACATAGCTTAACTTCTACAGCTTACAAGCATATTTTAATTCGTATAACCATAGCATTTTAGCAATTGCAAAGCTGCACAGGACAGCGTTTTGATCAAACCTATACAAACTTCGCGGGGCATGGCATGGTATTTGCTTATTTAGCATTGCTTCATTCGAGGTATTATTGGCATAACTGCGAAAAAAATAAACTATTCACATTTAAACTCTCCTTGGGAAATGCCTCTATTTGAGTAAGTGGAGATACAAGCGAGTTATATATATATATATATATATATATATATATATATATATATATATATATATATATATATATATATATATATATATATCACCATATCCACAAAGCGAAAAATAAGAGACAGGGTGTAGGTCCTGACCGGTTTTGGCTTTATTTTCAAGCCATTGACAAAGGACTGTTACATAGTATTAGAATTCACGAGTTTATATACTACAAAGACAAGTACTGACGAACATACACACAACCGTTTGAGACTGCAGATCCACCCACAGGCAGGTGTCAAGGTAGGAGTGGCTTTCAAAAATCATTAGGCTAAAATTCACAATAAATTCTCAAGGGATACTACCGCTTAGGGTACAAGTCCACACCTGACAGGTGTCAGGGAGGCGGGGTTGAACATGTCATTACCACTACTGCCCTTTTACTGTGTTTACAAATATAATAATTCTATTTTTTCATATATCTCTACAGCCTACCTTAAAATTCAAACAGTTTACAAATTTCTTTTGATATTAAAGGATCAAGTTTTTACATTCCTTCACTGATGTTCATATTATTGTTGCAACTTTCTTTTATAAAACTAGATTCAATGATATTCCGTTCCAATGCATTATTAAAACACACCAGCTTTTTGCCCCTTCCCCCAGTTAATAGCATGATTTGTTCTCACTAACATGTACAAATATACCACTATTTCCCTGTGCATATCTCACACATTGTTTATGTTGTTCTATTCTTTTTTCAAGTGCTTTCCCCGTTTGACCAATGTAAAAGTTGTCACAAGACTTACACAGGATTTTATAAATAAACATATCCTTTAGCATTGTCGGGGGAGTTCTTAATAAGTACCTGTTTCATTGTTTTATTGTTTTTAAAAACTACATTAACACCAAAATTCTTCAGGAGATGTGGGATATCTTTCATATTACTATCATAAGGTAGTACGAGCAAATTTTTGTTGTTGTAGGCTCTTTTTTATTTTTGATACATGGTCTTTTTTGCCCCTTTTAATACATTGTTTAGTACATTATCTGGATATTTCAGTTTCTTGCCTGTATTCCGAATCTTATCTATCTCCTCATCTATATATTCTGGGCTACATACCCGTAGTGCTCTTAAAAAACATGGAAGCAAACACTGATCTTTTAAACCTTATTGTTTTGTCCAGAATAGAAATGTACATAGGAGGAAATATTAGTAGGTTTTCTGTAAACACTATACTTAAACCCACTACTATTTCTCCGTATGAGGACATCCAAAAAGGGTAGGCATTCATCTTTTTCTATTTCCATAGTAAATTTAATTGATGGGTACTAATTTATTTAACTGGCAAAAAGTTATTTTACTGAAAATATATAGATATATTTCTTCCTATGTACATTTCTATTCTGGACAAAACAATAAGGTCAAAATTCTAGATCAGTGTTTGCTCCCATGTTTTTTAAGAACACTACGGGTATGTAGCCCAGAATTTTAAAAAATCGAATTAAAACTATCTTTTACTGTATCACTGCTTAATAGGCCCTTTTTTCTCTGCAGCAAAACAAACATAAAGGCGGTGTTATTTTATGAGAACTCTACAGTTGTCCGTAAGACAATCGAGGAGCAGGAGTTTTTCCTACGTGTTAAAAATATAAGAATTCCTTCTCGTCTGATTCTTGATATAGCTACGAAATTAGATTTTATTTCACATGTGCCTGGCGGATTGTGAGTGCGCGTGCGTACCTGTCGGATTGTTTGTGGAATAATTTTCGCTTACTCGGTGAGTAACCCTAGAAATTCTTTGTTGTTGTTGTTATTGTTGGTGGGTAGGGGGGTTATCAGGAAAGGTCTATGGAAGAGCCTGAAAAGGTCTGAAAAAAGGTGTTTCGTGTTGAATGAAAGACACAGGATATCTATGGTAGGATATCTATGATTTATTTATTATAATGGAAATGTAAATAATGATAATGTGCATGTTAAACAGCACACAACAATCACTTTTAGTAAAATATAGCGTATTTATTATAATTTTCGTCGGTGGGACAAGGCTCTATTTGACCATAGATTTTAGCGCGTTTTAATTATGATAAAAATTAGGAATATAATGTTTACAACTTATATGCATAATGGGAAATCTTGCCCCGCGTACCAAGTAAGCTGGAGGTCGGATCACGCCTTGTTGCTTCATGATTTTAAACGAGTTTTGTTACATAATCTTATCAAACATCGGTTTTATTATGATATAATGTGATATAATCAACATTGGTTTTATTGTGCTATATTGTGATATAATGCATTCTGGAATGCTATGCCTGTCGATTCAATTCTGTGATGTCGCTGTAATCAACCGTGAACGGATTATTCTGAGGTAATTACGTTATCATTAATAAATATTATTGAATTTGTCTGGTAATTTACGTTTTTGACCTTTAAATCACTTGTGATGCAGAACCTCATTAATCTTCCTTTGCATCCTAATAGTTTGTATTTCCGTCTCTTGGCCAGACGGAACTGCGTTCTTTCGTAATTGCCAAGCCGGCTTCCAGACTCTTATTTTCCATGTCTATAATATGACCTAAGCCCGGTATCATAATCTCAACTGACTCAGGAAAATGGTCTTGCATCAAAGTTTAATGACAACCATAAAACATTCCATTATCTGATAAAACTAAAGGGAGTTTAGAAACTTACATGATCTTTCTGATCTCTTGCACAGATTCTCTTCCTTACTCAAATCAAACTTACGAATCCTATACACACACTCTGGAAGGTTCAGCGTCAAGACTTTCAAGCGCTCTTTTTGAAGGCAGGGAGCAGTGGATTTAATCGTGATCTTGAGTGACCCATCTTTACTTTGGCACTATTTGGTGACCCGATACTTACTCGACAAACAATTATTGCATGCATTTTTATACCTATTATATGTATATATATATATATATATATATATATATATATATATATATATATATATATATATAAATATATGTATGTATATATATATATATATATATATATATATATATATATATATATAATCTGTGTGTGTGTCCTCTGGGTGTGTGTCGTGTATGTCTGTGTAAATGTATGTGTGTGACTATATATGTCATTACTCATTATTTTAGCGCTGATGTTCATTTCGATTGCATCTGAAAGATGCAAATAGTTCCTACTGTTTATTTCCACAAACTTCATTCTTACGAGGCCACTGATACCTTTGTATTTGACGTATACCCAATTGCATACTTGAAAGGAAAGTTAAAAAAAATCTCTGCTATGAAATACAATGCTAATTCGTAAATTTTTGGCTTTCGATTCCCGTTGAATAGAGATCGATACCAATGGCTCTTCTTTCAGAATTCTCCCACTTACATCTTTTAAAGATTCTAGGTTTTCATGACGGTGGTGAATCTATGGTGCATCACTATGCCATGACCGCAGATAATGAGTTAAAGGCCACAGTAATGTATCTGAGACTGTATTTCTAAGATGCAAAAGGTTACAAACCAGGGGCTTTGGACGGTTTGCACAAAGGTCCTCTTCAGCCACCAGTTGGTTGAAGAGGCTTTCTACTCCTAATGGTAATTCGTGTTAATACTGATGGAATGGAAGGAAAATGGAGTCCCGGTAGATTGAAAAATGTATGGATGTCTAAATACTTTTGGCAATGGTAAGCTATGGGAAAAGATCCATCAAATTTGGGGGGGGGGTGGTAGAAAGAAAGGTCTATGGAAGCCTAGGAATCTATGAATTATTTGTTGAACCAACTTACTTTGAAGTTTCTTCTCAGCGCAATCGAGTTTTCTGTACGGCGTATAATACTGTAAGAAAATCTCATTCGCTCCCCATGAAACCCTCAGCCTTGGCCCTGTAATGGCTTGTGTTTTTGACACCTGTAGCGGTGGCAGACGCACGATCGTGGCTAACGTTAACCTTAAATGAAATAAGAACCACTGAGGCTAGAGGGCTGCAATTTGAAATGTATGATGATTGGTGGGTGGACGATCAACATAACAATTTGCAGTCCTCTATCCTCGGTAGTTTTTTCAAATCTAGGGAGAACAGGAAAAGTGCAGACGGACGGACAAGTAGCCATCACAACAGTTTTCTTTTACAGAAACTAAAAGTTAGAGACAAGAAAGTTTGCTCGAAACAGAGGTAAGTGGTGCAGTGTATGTAGAAGGGTTAGTCTCGGTATTGATGAGCTTCTGTATACTATGTGTAGGACCATGAACCGCTGATGTTTATAGAATAGAACATTTATGAAAAATTCAACAATCAAAACTCGAACGTCGGTGCTATCGTTGTCTTATGTTTTCTTGACAACCTCTGCTGTTTGGAAACGGGTTAATGTATATACATATGTGTGGTTGCGTGTGTATTGAGAGAGAGAGAGAGAGAGAGAGAGAGAGGAGAGATTTAACGTAAAGCCACTTTATGTATAGAATGTTTTACTAGTTATTGCACGATTATCTCTATATATAATATATATATATATATATATATATATATAATATATATATAATATATATATATATATATATATATATATTTATATATATATATATATATATATATATATATATCTATATTCTTCATCACTGGGGGGTGGGCTAATCCTCGGTGAAATAGGTACGGGCATACGGAAGGACATGGCACATTACATGATTATTTATTGCTAGTGACATTTCGAGACAAAGTCCCATCTTCAGACTAAAGGCAAGAAAGAAATATTACATCAATACAAAACAATTAGGCAAGTTGACGTAAAATTATTATGAATTAAATCTCAAAGAATAAGTATTACATCAATACATAACATATTCAAGAAAAGGAAGTGTAAAATCATAAACAATTAAAATATCTCGTAAGTAAAATTACGAATAAAAACATAAATACACACACACACACACACACACACACACACACACACACACACACATATATATATATATATATATATATATATATATATATATATATATATATATATAATATAAAAAAAATGAGGAAAATACCTTGCTCAAGCAGAACCCGCGTTCCGTGTCAGGTGATGGAAAAAAGTCAAGAAGAGGCAAAGAACCAAAGTGACGTGGCTTTATGCTATATACAAAGGTATTGAGGTAGTATGGTTGTTGAGTGAAGGTACCAGTTTCTTAATTGCCAAACTTTCAAGAACGAGGAGGTGGTGTTCGTATGGTGACGTCATAATGACCTTAAAGTTGTTATAATTTCTCTCTGTCTTACAGATTCTGGCGTGATTCCTAAAATTTTTTTGTTTGTTCAGGGGTGGATAATTTGCTGCCCGTTCGGTAACTTACACCTCTATGAGCATCACATCTCATTTTGAGCAACCGGCGCTTACTTCCTACGTAGGTCTGTTAATTACATCGGCAGCAATTAAATAAATACACTACACCGGACTGCATCAAGGAAGGCAATTTCTCTTTTGTGTTTTTAGGAAGCTACCAATATGTTTCTGAGGATTTTAATGCAAGTTGAATCTGGTATCAACTGCTAGGATATGGCGGTTTAAAATTTTCTTAAGGGAGGGCAAAAACTTCCTATCATGTATATAAGGTAATAATATAGTCTAAATTTCTGTGCTAAATGGACTGGACTATGCGGATGAAAAAGTTATTGATGGTTTTTTTATACATTTAGAAAATAGCCCCGGTGGGTAACAATTGCAGTTAAAAAATCCCTCAAGAAATATTATTTCGTCATGGAATAAATACCAACTTGATGTTAGTTTTATAACCCTGTGGAGGAGTGTTGATAAAGAATTTAATTTAATATTATAAGAACAAAAACTGTAGAAATTCAAGCCAAGACGGGTAAAAGTAGGTTTCCTGGCGATTCCTATGTTAAAACAGTTATCTTTACGATCTACTATTGTGTCTAAAAAGCTAATTGTTCATTTTCTTTTAATTCACTGGTAAATTTAATATTTTGATGTTTGGAGTTAGCATATTGTAACTCCAAACGTCAAACATATCAAATATATATATATACATAAAGCAATATTCCCATCTGTTTATTTAATTTTGTAACAACATTTAGAAAGAAATACAAAGTTCCTTAATATCCATTGCCCTAGCCTTGTTTTTTCATATTTCAGCAAAAAAATATAGAGATTTTCGGAGCTGTCTGCCGGACATACCCAATCGCTCAACTTATATGCGATATTAAAAGATATTTGTAACTTAATACATTATATATATTACATATATATATATATATATATATATATATATATATGATATATATATATATATATATATACAAATATAATATAAGCCTAAATAATATATGTTCCTTTATACGAACGTGAAAAGAAGCTTACATACTAACAAACCTAATTCATCTATAAGGGAGGTTTTGGTTTTGCAAAGAGGCGATAAAAATCCTGGCAAAGGAATCTATAATATACAGATAGATCCTCTCGCGGTATGATCTCCCTCAGGATCCCGATCACCACAATCTCCTCAGCAGTAACGGCCGAATCTCCTCCCGGAGGGGCAATAATGTCTCTGCCGTCCTTCAAGTTGTAACTCATAAAGGTCTAACAGCCGCTCCATCCAAGGATAAGCAAACCGCAATATTATGGACTCTGGCTTCTGCTCCCCGAGCTGTAACCGAGTACTGGGACCTTACCCTGCAAAAAGCAGGGACGCCATATTTAAAAGCTGACCATGGAACTTTATTGAATATAATCTCATTATGTTTCCCACACCCTAAATTACTCTCATCACAGTCTCAAAGGTAACTAACTTAACCTAACCCAACCTAACCTAACCTAGAGGATGGCAAAAAAAGCAAAAAAAAAAAAAAAAAAAAAAAAAAAAAAAAAAAAAAAAAAAAAACGCGGTGTAATTTCAGTCGCAAGTTTCTTCTTCTTTCTTATAGTTTGTGAACTTATGACGAACTGTCGAAATATAACACTAAAATTGTGATTATACTTAGAATTGTGGAAAAATGAGTCGGCATTTATTTGTCAAAACAAAAATAAAATAAAAATAAAACATGAAATATTTCGTCAAGGCAGATACATTGAATAAAAAAACTGTACAAATGACGAATTGCATGAGAGTAAGCTAGATTAACTAGAAAGCTTTTAAATTCGGAATAAAACGAATTCTGTGTTCTTATATTGAACGCCCGAGAGACAATTCCCTTTTATTTCGTCGGGTATCTATTTTGTTGCCTTTTATTTCCTCTTTTCTGAGCACGTAAAAATAAAGAAATATTTACAGTGGGTAATTACGGTACATAATGGATATCTAGCAATATTTTCATACGTAAAGCTAATTGCCGGGCACTAATTATCTTCTTTTGTTTACACCAATTTACCTAAAAAGTCAATCAAAAAAGACAAACTAAACAAAGAAAACCACGATAATGAGACAAAAGCTCCAATTTACCAACAACATCGAAGGAAAAGGCCGCTCATGGAAAGTTCGCCATTTATCGTTACTCAACTTTGTGAGGTTATATTATTAATTATTATTATTATTATTATATTATTATTATTATCATCTATTTCCATGCCCGTTTTCCTCAATGTCACGGAAACACAAAGACGCACACAGACATAGACACAGACACACATACACACACACACACACACACACACACACACACACATATATATATATATATATATATATATATATATATATATATATATATATATATATATATATATATAAATATATATATATATATATATATATATATATATATATATATATACATCACAAGTGAGTTTAATAAATTGACCGATAAACAATTATTTTTAGAAGTTTTTTTCCTTCCAAGCGAGATTGAGTCGTAGTCCCGTTACCATAGCAACCACGAAAATAAGACAAAGATCTTTCGAAAGAGGATTTGTCCAATAGCATTCCATTTGGAGTATGGCTCTGAAACCAGAAATCAGCACCTGATGGAAGTACTTCTTTGGCTACGTGGGCGCAATAGTTGCCTTGCCCTAGTCTTCTTGACATCGAAACAGCGGCTATTTGAGGTTATTCCAGGGCCAGCTTTCTTATAAAAGGACTAGAGTGACGTCATTCCAGATGTAGCCAATCACAGCGTGCAGTGGGCGGGGCTTAGCTGCAAATGGCCGTGGATTTTGTTTAAAATCCAAGCAACCGAAATAGATCCATCTTTTGGTGATCTCGGTATACTGCTGTATGAGCCGCGTCCCAAGAAAATTGAACCACTTCCCGGTGGTGGCCTGTCCTATATTGCTGACAGAAGCACGATTAGGCATACTTTAATCTTAAATCAAATAAAAAGTACTGAGGCTAGAGGGGTGCAATTTGGTTTGATTGAAGATTGGAAGGTGGGTGACCAACATAACAATTTGCACCCCTCTAAACTTGGTAGTTTTTAAGCGCTGATGCACAGAGAAAACCAGCACAATAATTTTCTTTTGCAAAAACTAAAAAAAGCCATTTAACATAATTTTGTTGATCTAGAACGTATTTTTCTTACTTTAAATCAATCTAACCATAAAACATTCCAAGTCATCCTTTCTGAAGCTACTGACCCAAAGTCAGTAAAAATGATGCTGAAAAATAAATATCCTGTCTCGCTACTTTGCGAATGTAGTTGTCTACACTAAAAGGATTACTGGAATCTAGCGTCATCAAGAAAAACGAGAACATGTTTTTATTAGCGGGTACTGGAACTCGTAAATAAGTAAAATGCCAATCTATTCACAAGTAAGTTCTTCATTATGTCTCTCCACCAAGATTGACCAAAGTGAATGTATCAGGACACATAAACCCCTTTCATCGCAGGCCCGGAAAATAAGCTATAGATTTCGATAAACCAGTTTTTCCCCACAATATAGTTCGTATTGGCACTTTAGTCACCTACTTACTGATCACAATTATCTGTGATCAGGATAAAATAGTCTATTCCTTGTCTACTTAAATTCAGCATATACATTCAAATGTATTTTCATTCATACATGCTTAGCCTGTTACGATAGATCCATCCACTTCCTCCGTTCTATATGAATGTATAAGCATTGCGCATATAGAAAGAGTAATAATACAAAAATAAAAATACCGATTTTATCGGAAGGTCAGTTTTTTGCGTTAAATATTAAATATTCTAAAGATTATTAGAAGCCACGTGACCTCAACATTGATATAAGCTTCATGAATTAGATAAAGGAAGACAAGAGATGACAAACTTCCTTCATTTCAGTGTTTTAAAAACTGTAATTTGTTTGTTAAATTCAATTATATACATTTACGTTTGGTGAGTTGTCTGTTACATTCCCTGCCACGTTTCTGACGAGAGTTTCTCCTAAAATGATGAATAATGGAGTGTAAAAAAAAGTATGAAGATTAACATAAAAAAATTATATCCTCTTTCATCTATTTCTACAAAGATGAAAGATTGGTCAATCATTTCACAGTTTGCTCTGTTAACTTTTTCTTCTCTCTCTCTCTTTCTCTCTCTCTCTCTCTCTCTCTCTCTCTCAAGAGAAGAATTTTGACTGAATGGCAGTCGAGGTCAAATGCACCCACCCAGCCACCGTCCTAATAGCTGCTGTGTTTCCCGAGTCAATACTCGTCGGAAGGTCAACAACCACAGAGGCAAATGTCTAAAGCAAATGCTTGAAAAGATCGTCTGCAGCCTTTTATGAGGTCTAATGCTGTGTATAAATTTACGTGCCAGGAAGTCCTGGTATTTACGTTGGATCTACCAAGAGGCTATTGCAAATGCGATATTGCAAGCACATGGGGTATAGTTTTAGAACTGACCAGCGATTAAGTAGACCAGAGCATTCAAATATCAAAAATCATGCCATCAAATGCAAGACTGAAGTCAAGGAACAGCACTTCTCCATTTTAGGTTACAATAAGGACCTCGAGTATTTAACAACACTTGAGTCATTATTTATCAAAAGACTTGTTCCTTCATTGAATAGCGGTAGTCCATCGTCTCCGCTATCCTGGCATAGTTTTCTTTCTGACCTCAATCTCATTTCTAGTCATTCTCTCTCCTACTTTGCCTAGCGAATGGTTGGTATTTCAGTAGTTGTGTTTAATATTCTTATTTCACTTTTAACTTTGAATTAAATTTTTAATTTTAAATTTTAGATTGTAATTTGTATTTGTATTTTTGTTTTATTAATTAAAAATTGATTTTATTTTAACAGACTGACGATGCCCAACGTTTGCGCGAACGTTTCATAACGAATAAATCCTTTATCTCATCATGTGTCTTCGGTTTTCCTGAAGTTATATATATATATATATATATATATATATATATATATATATATATATATATATATTTATTTACATGTATGTATGATATATATAATGCTACTTAAATAAGTCTTAAATTTTCCATTCAAGCCCTTACTGGAGACTCTTAGAGGCGAACATAAAATGAATGCAAATATGCTATTCAAATAAATAATATATCAACATTACAACTCTAGTCTCTCTCTCTCTCTCTCTCTCTCTCTCTCTCTCTCTCTCTCTCTCTGATATGTGGCCAACATTATCCAGATTTCATTTGATTCGACCACGATGGTGATCTGTCTGATAGATATGAACCTTCTCTCTCTCTCTCTCTCTCTCTCTCTCTCTCTCTCTCTCTCTGTGCCAGAAGAGAGAGAGACAGAGAGAGCGACTAAAGCTGTAATTTCGTCCATGTTCGTCATAACTCAACAGTATAATGTTTCTAACCTAAATACTATAGCATCCGTCTAACCATAAAGGCCGGCTGTTTATAATTGATTCTCAATTATAAACAGATATAAAATATTAAAGACTAGCTGTATTACGAATATATATGCTTTAGATTTATACGTGACATCTGATTTGCAATCCACGACAATAAAACCACTATACTAGAGGACCAGTCATACTCAATACTCTAAACGGTTATGGTTCGATTTTGCTGAAACGTTTTTTCCAAAAAGGTCAAGAATTTCGATCTAATCATTTTCATTTTTCATTCTCATACAGCTGTTGCTCAGTTGAATAAGGATTCAATTATTATTTAACAACGATTGGGTGAGAC